>NC_052503.1:72819659-72969952 GCF_016617805.1 Bactrocera tryoni
TACTTCTTTACATTCCATATGATAATTTCAGTACTATCGAATGCAAGGAAGAATGGAACTAAACTGGCAATAATAGATTTACAAATACCTTATATATGATAGAATACTCTTTAAATACTATAATAAGAAAATTGTCTGCAACGTTCATCGATCTCGGATTACCAAACACTATTCTAACCAAAAAATATATTCCTATTATTTCAAATAATGTTAATACGACTTTAAAATAAACCATACAAGATCTAAATGGCATAATACAAGACATATGCAGGGTCGTGCTTATGGTTGGTTGCTCTCACTGTTTGCGGGATTGAATAATTCAACTCTTGTTGAATTCTCATAAATATATATTTTAAATGATTTTTTTAATGTTGTCAATATATGAACCAGTTTACTGTTTGTTTCAGTTCCAATTCGGACATTAATTGCCGCGTATACGAATTCGATTTTGAATTCAGTTTTTTAATTCACTTTTAAAAGCTAGAAAAGAAATCGCTTCTAATATATACTATTACAAAAAATATTCTTCAATATTATTTGTAACGGTAAAAACTGAAGTTCCTATAATTAAACTTTGTGAGCAACTTTTATTATGTTCTTACATCACGAGACATTAAACAAATATGGTTAAAAACTCAGTTTGTGTAACATTTTAATATTTGTTTTGATATTTTTAAATTTGCATTATTGCTGTCTTACATTTATAGAGTATGTGATATGTTAAATCACTGAATGTCAATAAAAACATCTGCAAATAAAAATTTTTAATAAAAATAACTTTATCTATCTTTAAAAATTAAACCGACCACTATAGAAAGTTGCGTAATAAGCATATTGTTTATATTTCTTTATTAATTTTTCATCCGACTTATTTCAGTTTTTTTCAATGTTACCAATTTTGATACAAATAATTAAAATTTTTAAAAGCGGTTTTACAAGAATAGTTAAAAAACTTAAAAGTTAAAATAATAAATAATGAACTTTTTGATAGAAGTTTTCTGAATGTCGCCACCATGTTATGTAACTCTTCTTCTTCTTTATTAGCGTAGACACCGCTTACGCGATTATAGCCGAGTTAACAACAGCGCGCCAGCCGTTTCTTCTTTTCGCTGCATGGCGCCAATTGGATATTCCAAGCGAAGCCAGGTCCTTCTCCACTTGGTCCTTCCAACGGAGTGGAGGTCTTCCTCTTCCTCTGCTTCCCCCGGCGGGTACTGCACCGTCGAATACTTATCAGAGCTGGAGTGTTTCGTCCATCCGAGGACAACATGACCCCAGCCAGCGTAGCCGCTGTCTTTTAATTCGCTGAACTATGTCTGATGTCGTCGTATATCTCGTACAGCTCATCGTTCCATCGAATGCGGTACTTCGCCGTGGCACCTAACGCGCAAAGGACCATAAATCTTTCGCAGAACTTTTTTCTCTCGAAAAACTCGCATAGCGTCGACTCATCCGTTGTTGACATCGGCATCGTCCAAGACTCTGCACCATATTCAGCAGGACGGGAATTAATGAGTGACTTATAGAGTTTGGTTTTTGTTTGTCGAGAGAGGACTTTGCTTCTCAATTGCCTACTCAGTCCGAAGTAGCACCTGTTGGTAAGAGTTATCCTGCGTTGGATTTCTAGGCTGACATTGTTGGTGGTGTTTACGCTGGTTCCAAGATAGACGAAATTATCTACGACTTCAGAGTTATGACTGTCAACAGTGACGTGAGAGCCAAGTCGCGAGTGCGACGACTGTTTGTTTGATGACAGGAGATATTTCGTCTTGCCCTCGTTCACTGCCAGACCCATTTTCTGTGCTTCCTTGTCCAGCCTGGAGAAAGCAGAACTAACGGCGGGGTGTTGGAGGCTGATGATATCAATATCATCGGCATACGCCAACAGCTGTACACTCTTATAGAAGATGGTACCTTCTCTATTTAGTTCTGCAGCTCGAACTATTTTCTCCAGAAGCAGGTTGAAAAAGTCGCACGATAGGAAATCGCCTTGTCTGAAACCTCGTTTGGTATCGAACGGCTCGGAGAGGTCCTTCCCGATTTTGATGGAGTTTTTCGTGTTGCTCAGCGTCAGTTTACACAGCCGTATTAGTTTTGCGGGGATACCAAATTCAGACATCGCGGCATAGAGGCAGTTCCTTTTCGTGCTGTCGAAAGCAGCTTTGAAATCGACGAAGAGGTGGTGTGTGTCGATTCTCCTTTCACGGGTCTTTTCCAAGATTTGGCGCATGGTGAATATCTGGTCGGTTGTTGATTTTCCAGGTCTAAAGCCACACTGATAAGGTCCAATCAGTTTGTTGACGGTGGGCTTTAATCTTTCACATAATACGCTCGATAGAACCTTATATGCGATGTTGAGGAGGCTAATCCCACGGTAGTTGGCGCAGATTGTGGGGTCTCCTTTTTTATGGATTGGGCATAGCACACTTAAATAAGGATTAGAGGCTTTATTTATCACACAGTTTCAAAATAGATATCAGGTGGAAGATACAGTAGGATTTGAAGTCGATACGATAAATTAGTAAAGTTGAGAGGTTCGTTGTACTCTCAGCTAGGCCAACTGATCTTAATTGAATGCGCTTTTTACAGGACGTCATTCGATAGAAAGAGAAGAGAGAGTAGTCTGCTGACTGTGTTGAGAACTAAATTATTTGAAAACTTATCCCCCATACCCTTCTAGTGAATACTATATAGATATTTACACGCCTTCTCTACACAACTGCCACCACTGCAATGAGACTCACTCACACACATGCACACATAAAAGAATATAGACAGCGAGGAAACCGCGTTGTAAACATTAAAACCTGGAGTTGGGAACATTTTTTGTGGCATGTGGTTTTTGCATCATTGACAGCCGGTTAATCGCTGCACTATCATACACTCGTGTCTTGCCGTGAATACATACACTTGTGTGGTTGTTGCTACTGTTGTTGCCAGCGCAAGTAATTGTTGTAATAGTTGTGGATGGCAACGATAGACAGGTAATCCAGACATTTAAATGCGCAGTAAAACAATAACAGCAACAACGTACATAGTGTTACACAGGTGAATCGGGTCACAAAAGGGTTAAATGCAATTATTTTTATTTGTTTATCGCTGCTGCTAACCACTACTGACATCATTTCTCGTAGCGTAGCACGGCTGCTGTTGTTGTTTTTGTTGCTTACGGTTAAGCAGCGAGTATGTGTGTGTGCATATATGCCTACCTTTTCGTTTTCTTCCACAACCAACAACAAATTGTATAACAATTTACCGCCCAGCAATTTGTTGTTACGTAATAGTTGTTGTTGTTGTTATTATCCGTATGTTACAGGCATTTTATTTTTATTATAACGAGTTGGTTGTAAAAATTTATTATTATCACATTGTTAAATGTGCGAGATAAATACAAATTAATTGTGTGTGTGCGGCAAAGTGACCGAATCTGTAAATTGCTCGACAAAGCGGCTTATAACTGTACGAGCATGTTGCATAGAATGACAATGCGACCCAATTTAGATGTTAAAATGTAAAATAATAATAATTAACAATAATTGAATTTTATTGCACAGCACTGTAGCACGGTAGATAAGTAGTTATATGTTGATGCTGAGCTACTTAGCATACTTTTAGGCGTCAATAGATTATTTTGTATATTAGTATGCGCACTTTGGTGATACAATAAATGTTTATTGATTTTAATAACAATTTTGATATTTTTTCGAAATGACGGTAAATAAATACTGTATTAAGGAAAGTTTATTAATTTCAAAGAAATATTGGTTTTAATTAAAAAAAATTATTGATTTTAATACAAAAATTAAATTGTGAAATTTTAATTAAAAATTAAATAAACTAAATTAAATTTTAATAAAAAAATTAATTCAATCCTTAGTTTTAAAATTTTGATAGTAAAAAAAAAATAAAAATTTTGAAATTAAAAATGTTAAAAAAAAACTTAACTATATTCTGTATCAAATCAAGTTTGTGAAGTTTATTTATTTAATTATTAAATTCAAATTTATAACTTTTTGATAGACATTCTAAAATATTGATAGTAAAAAAATAAAAAAAAAAATAAAAATTTTCAAATTAAAAATATTAAAGAAAAATTAAATACTTTCTGTATGAAAATAAATTTGTAAAGTTTATTTATTTAATTAATTTATTTAATTTTAAATTAATATTTATAATTTTAATTTAATATTTATAACTTTTTGATAAAGATTCTAAAATTTTTTTTTCGAAATTAAAAAAAAAAAACATTTTGTCAATAAAATCTTCCGATCTTATTAAAGAAAAAAATTAAATAAAAATTTTGTATTATAATTTTAATAAAAATTTGATATTATTGATAACTTGTTAGTAATTTTTTAACTATAACTTTCATAAGAATCATTTTCTTTCAAACTTTTAACATAAGTTTTTTTGAAACAAGGTTTTGATTTTAAAGAGAAAAAAAATTGAAAATTTTCCGAATTCAAACATTTTTTTTTTTAAATAATTAAAAAAAATCGACAATTGTTTTTATTCAGAAAAAAATAATTTGATTAAAATATTAAAATTCTTTAATGAAATTTTTTTAAATAAAAAAATTTTTGTTGATTTTTTTGTAATTAACAAATTATTAAAAAAAACATTTTATAATTATTTTTTTTTAATTTTGTTTTTTTTTTTTGCAATTTCAAATTTTATAAGTTTTAATAACTATTTTATAATTTTTTATTTCTTATTTTTTTGTCAAAGTAAAAAAGAAAGTTTATTATTTTTAATAAATACTTTTAAGAAACTTTTTTTTTATTTTTCGAAAAAAATTTTATAAAAAATTGTGCATATGTATATAAAATAATAATATAAAATATTTTTCGATTTCAAAAAAATTTAATAAAAAAAATTGATAATGTTAATTTTTTTTAGTTTCAAATTTAACGCGTTTCAATAATAATTATAAAAATGTATTTATTATTTTTTTGACAAAATAAAAAAAAATAGTTACTGAAAAAATAAAAGTTTTTTATTTTTAATAGTTATTTTTAACTTAACAAACTTTATTTTGTTTTGTCAAGAAATTTTCAGTAAAATATATTTTCATAACGGTTTTTTAAAAAACATTTTTTTATTTCAACACATTTCAATCAGTAAAACTACTATTTTTGTTGTGTTAAATATTTTATTTTTATGTAAATACAATATACATATTTTTTACACTTATAACTACATATACATACACATATATACATATATATGTATATATATACATACATATATAAATGAGTATTTTTTCGTTAAATTATTCAACATATATATTTTTTTCTTTTTTTTCTTTTTTTTATTTCGGTCGCTTTGGCTCGCCCGCCGTCACCTTACTGCCGCCATATAGCTGCTTCGATGTTGGTATATCGCTAATAAAGAAGTTGGCTGGTATATAGTGGAAGATTTTCTTCAACACATCCAATAGAATATCTTCGATAGTTTGTGTAATAACGTTGTAAAGAGCATCGGCCAGCATGCGCCAGTTGTCGTTGAAGAACTTATTGGTACTGTCCTCTGTGGGGGAAATATTTTTTTATTATTTTTGAGTTTTTAATTATAAAAAGTTAATATTCCGAAAAATTAAAAAAAAAATTATACATTATAAAGTTTTTTTTATAATTTAATTTTGTATTTTTAGATATTTTAAATTAAATTTCAAAACAGTTAATATTTCGAAAAAAAAACTAATAATAATTTAGCTTGATACTTTTAGAATTTTCAAAAATTTTTGAGTTTATACAATTATATTTCGGATTTGAATAAAAAAAGTTGGAAATATTTTTTTGTTTTTTATATACATACATATATTTAATTAATTTTGATTGCTTATGTTTTTTCTATATTTTAGAATTTTGAAATACGTTTTTTTAGTAATTAATATCTCGAAAAAATCAAAAATATAATAAAAAAATATTAAATTTGATATTTTTAGCATAATAAAAAATTGAGTTAAAAAAATATTTTTCCGAATTTCAAAAATATTTTCGAAATTTTTTTCCTATATAAGTTTTTATATATTTTTTTAAGTATGTTTTTTTTGATTGTGTTTTTTTTTAATTAATAACTCACCCAGTTGCTTATTTCCATTAAAGAGATTTGAAAAATATGACTTCAAACCGTCGATTTTGAAGTCCACACGACAATCTGTCACATTATAGAAGGTAAAGCCGCCTTTTTCGTAGAGTTGAGTCTTCGAGTTCATAATGACCGTCATATTTTCTTAGAAATAAATGTTTAAGTAAAGTATGAGTGGAAAAATTTTTATCTTACATAAACAGATTTAATAAAAAAAATTTGATGTGGTACCAGAAGTGTTGAAAAACACTATGTAGAAAACAAAAGATGCCAAATTATGCGCAAAATAGGATTATTTTTAAATTTGTGTGGGAAAAGTTTTTTTTTGAGAAAGAGGAGCAAGGCAATGAAATTTTTAATTTTGAAATCTCTTATTTCCGAAAAAAAAAAATGAATAGAAATATATATAATTTACTCTACGACAAGCATATTGAAAAGCTCACCCGCTTCTAAGAACACTTCGCCATGTCCATTTAACGGTATTAATAATATGCGCCCGAAGAGACTATAATCGCCTTGTAATTTCATTTCCGGCAGCATAAAAGTAGTCTTCCAACTGTAGTCTTTGGGATAAACCCTTTTTAAAAGCAAAAAAGGTGTAATAATAAAAATATGTATTTAATGAAAAGTAATTAACTAAAATTCAGTAATTTAATCTTACTTAATTAACATAATTAAGTAAAATATATTTTAATTTTGCTTTACTTAATTATTTTTCCTTGTAATTTACGTTATTGATATAATTCAACAAAATTAATTAATTTTTAAAAGAAAAAAAGTTGTAATAATAAAAATATGTATTTAATGAAAAGTAATTAACTAAAATTCAGTAATTTAATCATACTTAATTAACATAATTAAGTAAAATATATTTTAATTTTGCTTTACTTAATTATTTTTCCTTGTAATTTACGTTATTGATATAATTTAACAAAATTAATTTTATTTAATTAAAATCAATTTCGCTTAATTAACATAATTAATTAAAAAAGGTAATTAATAATTAATAGCAAATAATATTAATAAATTGCTAATATCATTTTACAAAGAACTGCTTTTCATAATTACTTTAATTTTTTTATTTTCAATAATTCATTTCATCTCACTTAATTAACTATAAGTAATTCTACTTAATTAACATAATTTTATTAAATTGATCTTAATTAATTTTAACTTTGATTAATTAAATATGTAATTAATTACATTAATTAAATTTTAGTTATTTAAGTAAGTAATTAATTTTAATAAATTGTTAATATTTATTTATTTTATTAAATATTGTTTTTCATTATTACTATAATTTTTTTCTTCAATACTTAGTTTACTCTCACTTAATTAACACAATTAATTACAATTAATTTTACTCAAAAAACATATTTTATCATAGTTCATAAAATTGTTTTTACTTGATTGAACTAAGTCTCATTTAATAACAATTAATTCAAACTAAAGAGGTAATTAATTATTTTGATTAAGTTAATAATTAATTCGAATAATTTGCATGTAATTGTTTTTCATAATAACTATAATTTTTAAAATAGGTAATTAATTGTAATATTTGTTTATGCGAGTAATTAATTGTTGTAATTCAATAATTGGTTATAATTAAGAAAACTAAAATGAAACTAATCAATTAATAAAATACTTAAATAAACTGAAGTTATTTAAATAAAATTGATTATACTTATTTAGGTAATTAGTTATTCTTTTCATAAATATTATAATTTTTTTATCTTCTTAATTAATTATAATTAATTTTACTTAATTAAAATTAAATCTTAATTATTTTAATTTAGTAAGTAATTAATTTTAATAAATTATTAATATTTATTTATGTCATAATACTTGTATATATATATTAATTAATTATCAAAATTATTTAACCATTGTAATTAATTATTATAATTAACAATTTATAAATACTAAGTACTTAAAATGCAATTAATTAAAATTAAGAGTTTAAAACAAAATGTTTAACCAATTAATCACTAAAAAAGTTACCCCCTTCTCACTTACATACTCTCCAGCACATTCGTATGCCCAAAACCATTGATTTTCACATTGCCCAACTCCACTTTTAGATTGATCGCATTGCTGTTGCCTTGCGTAATGCGTATCCGGTTCAGATAGAATGGATCGAAGCTTTTGATACTATTCAAGCCGGGTATGCCTGCAAAGCAGCGTAAACCAAATAAATCAGAAAATAATTACAAGCCAGCGCAACAAATTGCAAGTGGCATGCAACGCTGGTAAATTTCCACTGTTATCTCGTTACTTACCGTCATTTAATTTATCGAATAGTTGTTGTATGCTATGCGTAGAACAGTTTAGAAAATTTTTGTCAGCTATCTGACATTGTCTGATATAATCTGCTGTGGAAGATTAGAAGAGTTGGTGTATTTTGTGATTCAAGCAAATGTGTACAAAATGATCATTACATGCACAAACATGTTATATACACATATATATTTTGTTTTTTATTTTTAAATTTTTTTTAATGTTAGGGGTTTTTCTGGTTAACAAGGGAAAATTTGATCTTATGGTGCTTTAGTAATAAAGGTGGAAATCTGCTGCTTATGAAAGGGAAGCGAATAACAGTGAATGCTGCTGAAAGTCTCTTTGTTATACAGTCTAAAAAATTGCAAGCTTTCTTATAACTTATCTATACTTAAATATAGACGTAAATTTAGCCACGCCAGTAGAGTAAAATAACGGAAAACTTTCAAAGTGTGATCCACAGCTAAGAAGGCCTGATATTTTTTAAATATTTCGTGGTTTTTGGTAATGCCAGTGCTCCAGTGCCATCGTGAGTATATCTAGTCCATAGAGAACGGACTTTGCTTATTTATGGACTTAAAATGAAGCTGCTGACTTTCTCTCCAAGAAGTTGCAAATTTGTCGGAATAAGTCCAAGCAAAAACTTGGCTGAGTGACGAACTTCCGGACACTGTCTCAGGGAAATCAAGCATCAAGGAGTGGTATGCTAAGTTCACACGTGGTGAAAGGAGCACCGAAGACTGTAAACGCGATGGAAGATTTCGGGATATCAACTGAACGTGCACATCATTATAATATTAACCAATATTTTGGTATGAGAAAGCTTTTTGCAAAGCTCACTTTTGACCAAACACAGCGAAGAACTGATGATTCGGAACAGTGTTTGGAGATGTTCGAGCGAAATAAACTCGAGATTTTGCATCGACATGTGAGAATGGATTAAACATGGCTATATTTTTTTAGTCGAAAATTTAATCGACTCTCATCCGATGAACCCGCGCCAAACCATGGAAAAGCGCTCTGTATTTTGGGATGCGCTTAAAATTTTCAAGAGTAGTCCTACTCACGAGCTGAAAGCCGCGACGAGCTCATCGAACGCACCAGCAGATAGGATCGAGTTCATGTCGGTTGCGGTTGGAAGGAATGATCGCAGCTTCCTGTAGTATACATAGGCCCCAACTGAGCTTTATCGGTTGAAATAATTTGTATTGGCCACCTTAAAAAAGGAAGTACCAGCAATATCGACCATTAGATAATATTATTGGACCGTTCGAAGTACCAAATCACCGAAAAATGGCTGCTTTTGAAGAAAAAGGCAATGCTGTTTCACTAAGGCAATTCACCGTGTCGCATGTCAGTGACAGTAACTGAGCTTCGCATAACTACCGCATTCACCGACTTCTCCATATCTGGCCCCAGCAACTATTTTCTTTTCTCAAATATCAAAAAATCGCTCGCTTGGAAGAAATTTCCGTTCAAGGAAGAAGTGATAGCCAAAACTGAGGTCTGTTATGAAGCACAGGGGAAATCATACTACAAAAATGGTATCGAAAAGTTGTAGGGTTGTTAAAATTCCTAAGTTCTTTCAAGGAATGGAATTCATTGAAAAAAAAAATTCGAATGACTTTAGTGTATATTTTGAGTATGAAACGTGTTCTTGCTCGACTCGTTCTGATAAAGTTTAATTTTTTTTTGGAAAAAAGTACCGTAAACAGGTCATTTTGGGTATGCTTGATCGTGCGAATTCCGATCACACATCCATGGAGAGTATTATAACTGTCTATTGGGTTTTTCGATTCGGTATGACAGACGATAAAGAATTAGTTCTATTTTGCCGTATTGAGGCGTTTACGTGAGAACATCCGTCGAAAACGGCCGGAATTGTGGAAGAACACACGGTGATAATGCACCGACGTATCGAGTAACGATTGGGTCCGAACGCAATAAGTACCATAGATCAACTACTGTATTCACCAGGCTTGGCTCCGTGTG
The DNA here is from genome assembly GCF_016617805.1 of Bactrocera tryoni. NCBI lineage: Eukaryota > Metazoa > Arthropoda > Insecta > Diptera > Tephritidae > Bactrocera > Bactrocera tryoni. The sequence goes on from NC_052503.1 coordinate 72,830,019, forward strand.
ATTTTTTCGTGAGTTTTAGAGCTTTGGAACAAATCAAAATGGATTTTTGTGAACTTATGTATGTCCATTACTTCTGCTAAAATTGTCTTGAGAATATTTCGAATGGCGAATATATTTGGGTATACTGAGGAAGATCCACAAGTCAAGAGTAAGGCAAGGTTTACTTATACTTAAGGATAAATTACAATAATTTTTTTGTTAAATCGACTCAGTCCTATACTTTCCGGATATACCCCGTATATATGTAATATTTTGTGCAATTTTATATGTGATCTTATTTTTGACTTATATAATATCTTAGTAATATTTTATTTCTAGTTTTTATTTTATTTTAATTTTTTATTTTTTTTTAGTTCACTTTTATTTTTTACTTTATATTCTCATACACATTTCACTTCTTAAAATTTGTTTGCCGTTATTTCACTTCTTCATTCAAAGACACTTACGCGGCTCTGTAAGAAATTTTTCATCATCGGCTCTAACGGTATTAATATAGCACATTAAAAATAAGCAGAAACACAAAATTTGCGACATTTTGGAGTTATTTAAAAGCACTTAAACGGTACTTATACGAATGCGTAGTACTCAAGTCTGTGTTCAGCAAAGCAGACGAAGTAATTGCATATTTACTTTTAAACTCAAAAAACAATTTTTTATTGCTTACTAATGAAAAACTTTAAGTAAATATTATTTTAGTATATTTTTTGCCACTTGAACACCGTTAGAACAACCGAAAACCGTCGCGCCGCGCTTACAAACACCGACTGAACAGCCAATAGCTGCCCGGCAAACACCAGCTACCAACGTTACTTGGGCCAAGCAGCAAAGTTTTGGAAAAGTTTTACGAAAATAATGCTTTATTGCAACTGTTTGTGGTGTTGTTTTTGTTATGCTTGTTATCATAGTCGATTGCAAACTCGATACAAAGTCCGTTGACGCGACCACCGATGTTTGGCTAACTCGCCATCGAAGATTTCGCAATCGAAATTTGCACAGTTGCAATGACAGCAGCACCTACAAGCAACAACAACAAGAATAACAACAACAAAAACTGGATAAAATAAACGTAGCAGAGAGAAACAAGCTTTGCAAGCAAGCAACCAGTCTCTATGCGCTCGCCAATCAAACAGCAATTGAAGCAAAAGTGAAGAAAGAAAATCAAAATTATAAACGCAGCTTCATTAGCGGTAAATAGCAGCTGTAAAGCGCGCCAAAATGCAAAAGCTCACCTGCACGCTGCAACACAAGCGTGCGGTGTGATTGCGCGTCGCTTCAGCTGTTGCATTAATGCGCCGCGCTTGTTTGTGTTGTGCGCATGCGCGACCAACTAACCGACTGCTGGCCACTTTGTGAGTTATTAGATCAGGCAAGTTGGTTTTTGGCGCGCATTTCGTCACTCGCAACAAGTTTACGTTGTTGCAACAGTTCGGCGAAGGTGCATGCAGCTGCTGGTGGCGCAGAAGCTGTTGCCGAGTTGCAGCACTGCAACTGCATTGTTGCGCGTTGCGCTGGCTCGTGGCGCAATGATGGCATTGCCGCTCACCATAGCAATATAGTGATCTTGTTGACATAGCTGTGGTTGATATATGCGTTGCAAAAAACTAAATTTCACGCTTGAATGGCAATTCATTGATCAATATTGGTTGTGGCTACAAACAAAATGATGTGCTTCGGTTTATTCAGAAGCTTTTAAGCTTGAAATTAGCAGCTTGTTGCTGACCGATATTAAATATGTGGAATAAACAAGTTTATTAATTAGTTTTCCGAACAGTGTCACTTAAATTATCAGTATGATTACCGTTAGTCCGAAGTTTAGAGAATTCTAATGACTTGTTTTGTCATTTATTTGAACCTTGTTTACTTAATTTGAATTTATAGATACCGTTGTTATTATTGCTAAAAATTACGGCATTACTGCCGCTTAAGAAATACAAATGTAGTTGAATATACTTTTTTGGATTAATAGAGCTTGTAATAAAGTAGCTTAGTTTAATAATTACGAGTTTGGAGTGTGGACGGTTAGTTCACATGGAAGCTATATGCTATAGTAGTTCGATCTGAATAATATATTCAGAGATTGCAGCTTTGTCTTGGTCAAAAATCCATGCCAACCTTCATGAATCTATCTCTTCAAACGAAAAAGTTTTTCATACAAGGACTTGAAGAAGGACGATCGATTTGTAGGACAGCTATATGTTATAGTGATGAGATCTGGTAGATTTGTTCAGATAAGAGAGCCCTTATTAAGAAAATATTCTAGTCTAAATTTCATGAAGATATCTCATCATATGAAAAAGTTTTCCTTACAGAGATTTAATTTAAATCGATCAGTTTGTATGACAGCCAGATGCTATAGTGGTTCGATCTGAATGGCATCTTCGGAGATTATAGTGCTATTTTGACAAATTAATTGTACCGAATTTTGTAAAGATACCTCATCATATGAAAAAGTTTTCCATATCAAGATTTAATTTTGATCGATCAGTTTGTATGACAGCTATATGCTATAGTAGTCCAATATCGTTGGTCTTGATAAGTAAGTAGCGTCATGAAGAGAAAATAGTATGTGCGAAATTTCAGGTTCATAACTCAAAATCTGAGCGACTAGTACTTTATATTTTCTTTTCAATGTCGCTCCAAAATTGTTCGTTGCTGAACAGCTGTTATTTCGTTCGTACAGCGAAATATGAACTCTAATTCACCATAGGTTTACAAACTCACAAGAGGTAGTTCCTGTGGTGAACAAGGACAAGACAAAGTACCTTGGGAACAACGTCAATCTCGAAAAAGTTAAAGGCTTTTGTATATCTCGGCCTGGAGATCAAACGTAGAATAACTTTTGCCAACAGGTGCTACTTTCGGACTGGCGCAAATGAAAAATTAATTTAAAACACATTTTTCAATGGACCAAATTGTGAATCTAAACCATATTCGAATCGCCTTAAACACGCAAAAAAAATATCATCAAAATCGGTACAGCCGTTTAGGAGGAGTTCAGTGACATACACACGCAAACAAGAAATATATGTGACCTGGTCTACGAAAAGGGAGCTAATGTGCGAAAACTAGTTTTCTGGGAAACAGCTGTTAAAAACAAACAACTCGTTTCGTCAGTTTCTCGTTATCAATAATTGTGAAAATTGATTTTTGATACTTAAGCCCCCTTTCCGTAGACCAGGTCACATATGTATAAATATTATAACTATAGCTGCAGAAACTTCTGCAGACACTTTAAATTACTAGAATACAAAATATTTTCTAGAAAATATCATTCAACCTAAAAATTGACAAGTTTCTTGACCCTTTTCAAACCAAACTTACAAAAATACTTCGCGCGCACTGTTGTCAGCTAAACATTTTCCCTTAAGAAATTTTCCCTGAAAACTACCTTATCTCGCTCAACAAGCAACCACTTATTACCGAGAAATTTCTTGCGACTGTTGCTCATTGCGCTTATTGTTTCAAATCGGCTTTGATTTACCTTTTTGGGTATTAATTTGCCAAATAAATGTGCTTACCAATAAAGCCGCACACAAAAAAATAGATGAAGAAAATCAGCAGCACCGAAAGAAACTCCAACTGAGTGGCCGAAATCGAGTTGGAATCGCAACTAATAGGATTTGAGCGCCGGAGCTTGGGGTTTGTGGGTAAAGATAGTAACGGACGCACACCTGTCTACACTAACTAACTACATGTATGAGGCGCTGGCAAGGCAAGAACAAAGCGCTATGTATGATATATAGTTGTATGCCAGAATTTGGACTCTCTGGCGCTACAACACAACTTGGCTAACGAACAGTTGTTGGAGCTAGTTGTGTTAAGCGCTGAAAAAGTCAGTTGTACAAAAACGGGAAGATTGTGCTTTTTGACCCATGAAATGAGTTTTTGTAGGTATGTGTGTGTGGCTACACAAGCTCTGGACCCCCGCACCGATTGCGTGCTGACTTTTAGTACAAATTAAATTACTTTTTGACCAGCATGCAGTGTGGCATAGAAATGGTGCGGCTGCTGCGGTCTCCCCGCACCGGCACTCGAACACATTCATATTCATTAACGTGTTGCCCATTGCATTGTCGTTATTGTTTTGGGTGTTGTTGTTTTTTTTTCGGACTTGATTTTGCTTGGCTTGTCGGCCAAATGCCATTTGGCTGTGTGGCAATTGCAAATTCATATGTGAAATGAGTGGCAAATCTGCGGTCGCATTATAATTAATTTGTCGTTTACTCCAACCATAAAATGCCCAGCAATCATACTTACATACTTTCATATTTTCCTTTTGTCGGTTTTTCGGTTTTTGTAACGAAATATGCAAATTCGGTGCGGCTTTAAAACGTGGCACGCGTGGCAAGCAGAAATTATGAATATGCGCTGAGCTAAACAAAAAGCGTTGAGCGCATAAAAAATACGACAAAAGGAAACGCGAGAGGTTGGATCTGCAAATACTTTCATTAACTCACATATATATGTGTGTGTTAGTGTGTTTGCATGAGAATATGCGCGTGGCACATCCTCGGCGGGCAGCTGCACACAGTTGGCAAAAGCAAAAGTGTCTAAGCCGATTTAATGAAACCGCATATAATCGTTGATAACCGCAGGCCAAAACAAAAAAGGATGGGAAAATTCGGAAAAAAGTATAAGAGTGTGAGAGAGTAAGAGTAAAAGCAAATGAAAGAAAAAGGATTTAACCGAAAGGAAAAAAATTGGGTAAAAAACTGTTGGCCAACATTTGTAGCGTGCAATTTATGAATGAACTTCAAGCCGAAAAAGTGCAGCTGGAAAATTTATATGAATTTAGTTAAGTACTTATGTGGATGCATAAATGGAGATATGGAGGATGAATATATGGAGATGTATGTATACCATACTATAAACATATATCTATGAGTTGCATATGATATGCGTTAGCAAAGTCGAAGCCTCTTATCACGCTACGAAAATTCGGAGAATATGAAATATATAATTAGTTATGGGTCTTAGATAACGAAAACGGGATACCTATTTACTAGAACTGACGATTGGAAGAGGTACTCAAGATCTCGAATTCATTTTCATTGGATTGGATTGCATACGATGGGCTTGGATTGGCTAAGATTAGTTTGGACTGGTCTACACTGGGCTTAACTGAACTTAGCTGGACTGCACCGACCTGGACTGGACTGGACTGCACTGGACTAGACAGAAATGAACTAGACTAGATTAGACTAGACTAGACTGGACTAGACAGAAATGAACTAGACTAGATTAGACTAGACTGGGCTGGACTGGACTGGACTGAACTGGATTGGATTGGATTGAGCTGGACTGAACTGGACAGGATTGGATTGGATTGAACAGAACTGGATTCGACTTGACTGGACTAATTTGGACTGAACTAAACTGAACTGGACCGAACTGGACAGAAATGAACTAGACTAGATTAGAGTAGACTGAACTGGACTGGACTGAACTGGATTGGATTGAATTGAACTAAACTGAAATTTATTTAATTGGATTGGATTGATTTGATTTGGATTGGACTGAACTGGATTTAATTGAACTGGACCGGACAGAACTGCACCGAACTGAACTGAATTAAACTGATTGGATTGGATTGTAAAGGATTGGATTACACTAGATTGGTCTGGATTGGCTCAGATTGGATTAGATTGGACTGGATTCCAGGACTGGATTGTTTTGGATTGACTTAGATTGGGTTAGACTGAACTGGAATGGAATGGATTGCTTTGGATTGATTTAATATGGTTTGGATTGGATTAGAATGGTTTGGCTTGGACTGGACAGGAATAGATCGGATTGGACCGAAGAGAACTGGACTGAATTGTATTCAATTGGATTGAATTCAATTGTAAGCGATTGGATTAAAACTAGTTTGGTTTGGACTGGCCTGAATTGGATTTGGAAAGGGTTCGAGTATATTGCAATGGAACGGATTCGATTGGATTGGATTACTATTTTAATTGAATTGGATTAGAATGGAATGGAATGAAAGGGATTGGATAGGATTGAATAATATTACATAGGATTTTAATGGATTGGCTTAGATTAGTTTGGACTGGACTAAAATCTATTGGATTGCTTTGGATTGGTTTGCGGTGATTCGGATTGGATTAAAATGGTTTAGAATGGACTGGACTGGATTAAACCGTACTGAACTGAGCTGAAAGAAGTTGGACTGAATTGGTTTCGTGTGGACTGCATTACATTGCATTGCATTGTATTGACTTGGAAAATACTTATTGATATATTATATTTAATATAACAGCATAAGTCGATTAAGATGCTCTTGAGCAAACGAAACTTAAAAGTATGCATAAAATCAGTTGGATGGCTCGTTAAAATAATCGATAATGTCTAATAAACCTAAAATACGGCACAATAACTAAAATTACGATATCAGATTAGTAATTAAAACTAATCAGCCATATCGAAATTGGTATAGCGCAGCTCAAAAAACAATTATTATCATTTTCATACATGTTTGTTCAACAATTTTTAGTTTTACTGGCATTCACAATATTTGCGCGTTTTTTTTTGTTTGGTTGCTTTTGGCTACTATCATATAAAAAGTTGCATTGCAAAAGCAAAAAGTATCATTTCATAAATCTACTTAGAGCTTTGCAGTTCATCAGCACTTTGCATGACAAATATGCAGCGAGCCAATTTTTGTCGGATTCACATGCAATTTCATTTTACCTTTTGCCCGTTCGGCTTAACTTTTGGAGTTAAATTAATTTGGGTATTTGGATTTAAATTAATACCCGTAGCAGCTTGGGGAATATGATGGCTAGCGTCCAGTTGTCGCAGGAATAAGCGGATTTTGGTGGAAAATAGCAAAAAAAATCAAGTTTGAAATGCAAATCGTAAATACTTAATTTAATATTGGACTAAAAAAGGGAATAAATTGCGATGAAGGCAAAACTGACTTTAATATTGAATAAAAAAGTGTTTGAATTCCTATGAAGGAAGAGCAAATGATATGGTTTTATATGAAAATATTTGCATACAAATAAAATTACGAACAATCGTTCTTCCTTCCCACTGTTCGACGCAAATTTGAGATTTCAAGTGTAGCCAGGTCCTTCTCCACCTGGTCTTACCAACGGAGTGGAGGTCTTCCTCTTCCTCTGCTTCCCCACGGTGGGTACCACGTTGAATACTATCAGAGCTGGAGTGCTTTCATTCGTTCGGACGCCATGACTTAGCCAGCGTAGCCACTGTCTCCTTATTCTCTGAACTACGTCAATGTAGTCGTATAACGCATACAGTTCCTTTAACTGCGGTGTTCGTTGTTGCCAATGCGCAAAGAACCATACATTTTTCGCAGAACCTTTCTCTCGAAAGCTCGTAAAGCCGACTCATCAAATGTTGTCATCGATGGAAATAATGAGTGAGAGTTCTTTTTCGTCGAGAAAGGACTTTACTTCTCAACTAACGGACTAACGAACTTAACTAACAGAACTAACGGCGTGATTCGTTAGCCATTAATATCGATGTCATCGGCATATGCCAGCAGTTGGACACACTTGTAGAAGATTATTACTTCTCTATACAGCTATGCAGATCGAATTATTTTCGCCAGATGTAGACTGAAGAAGCCGCAAGATTGGGAGCCGCTTTGTCTGAAACCTCGTCAGATATGGAACGGGCCAGAGAGGTCTTTCCCGGCAGCTTCTGATATTGCTCAACGTCAGTTTACACTGCCGTATTAGTTTTGTGGCGACCCCATTCAAAAATATACATGACCAGTGTTGGTTTAGCCGTGTCGCCATCACAAAGTGTCTGTTTGTACGCGAACTAGTCTCTCAGTTTTTGAGATATTGCTCTGAAATTTTGCATATGTGCATTTCTCTCCATGAAGCTGTTCGTTTGTTGGAATCGTTAATATCGGACCACTTTAGCATATAGCTGTCATATAAACTGACCGATCAAAAACCAGTTCTTGTATGGAAAACTTTTTTACAGAACAAGGTATCTCCACGAAATTCAGTGCAGAATTTTTATTTGAAGGAACGCCTTAATCAGCGAATACAGTTTTCTGATCGGACCACTATAGCATATAGCTGTCATACAAACTGACCGATCAAAAACCAGTTCTTGTATGGAAAACTTTTTTATCTTACGAGATAGCTACACGAAACTTCGAGTGGAATATTATATAAAGCATTATTGAAACATACGAAAAAAACTTTTAGTTCAGGTCACTTTAGCATATAGCTGCCATACAAACTGGCCTACCAAAATACAGTTCTTGTATACAAGGTTTTTTCCTTGAACAGGTATCTTATCAAAATTTGACATAGATTATTTTTTAAGAGAACAATACAATATCTGTAGGAATTTTTCAGATCGTACAACTATAGCATATAGCTGCCATATAAACCGCACAATCAGAATCAAGCACTTATAAGAAAACTATTAATTTTGTGCAGAGTATCGGTACACGCTTAGTTCATCTGCCGTTTTTTACACCGCAGCGCCACAACTGCAGTCACCATAGCCAACCAACCTAACGGCAATTCATTAAATTAAGCATAATTAAGTGCAATGAATGCTGCATACTTTTTGCTTGGGTTTTAATTATAACAACTTTGCGCTTAAGTTTCAACGGCTGACGGTTAGGTAATAACAAATTACTAGAAGAATGTCTGCCACTATTGGGTTAGGGGTTTCAGTGTTGTTAGGGCAGGCGCGAAGCCACATGAGACAAGTGGTGAACCGCGAAACGAAAAGAAAGCAAAATAAGTGAAGAAAAAAGAGAAGAAAAAATAACAGAAGAAAATAAGAATTTATTAGCTTATTTGGCTGGGTTTTAATTTCAGTTGCAAGGAGGTGAGAAGTAAAGGGTTATAGCAGGACTTTTCAAGCGCTTTATTCATTTTGGTTTGGTACAAAAAATCGCATGCCTAATTTAATAACGGATATTAACAAATTATGGAACAAACTTTTAATCAACTTACAGCTTGTTGCCGTTGCAATGAAATTAATACTTGCTAATTTTCAAATATTTACGCATAAATGAGTTTTGCAGCAAGTCGCCGGCAGTACTTCGAAATCTTTGTGGATCAAATATTTTTTGGGCAAACTTTCTGATTAAATGCAGCAACGCTTGAATGCACAAATATTTATGGCAACAAAATCAACGCAACCTGCTGAGTAGGCGTCTGTGTACACACACACACACACATCCACACACGAACATAACTGTGAACAGCGAAACTTTCTTGCAGCTACTTAGCTGCACATTTCCGCCAGCCATCACGGCAGACAAAGCGTGTGTTCCTTTGCACACGCAATCAAGGAAATGCATGCGACAGCAGATAAAAATCCACATCCGCCCGCCTGTGACATTGCAGCGCCATCAACAACACACACGTGCTCACTCACACACAACTGCAATGCGCCTTGCACCGGCCGAGTGGTCAAGACGACGACTTACTGTCGCTCAACTGGCGACTTACGATGCGCAGCGAAACATAGAAATAAATAAACTAAGCAAGAAGAGTAAAACTCGGTTGTGGCAGCTAGCAAAAAGCCGACTTTTCGCCAAAAACTTGTTAAAGAAAAACTAAAAAAATTGTACGCCAACAAGCTGAGAAGCTGTGAAGCGCCGCAACTGACCACAAGCAGTGGGCGACAACAGCGCCAGGCGGCAGTGTAGGCGACTGGTCACGTATCAACGAGGATTTTCATGCATGTCCAGCCATATATCAGGATATGTGACACTACAGGCTGCGTTCTTGTTTGTGTAAATATGTATGTGTGTGTGTGTGTCTGTGCTCACAACTAATGCGACTGCAGCACTGATTACGAAACGCAACAGACTGAGCAAATTGAATAGCCCTAACCGCAACGAGCGAACTAACTGAAGCCGGCAAGTGTGTGCAAAAATGCAAAGAAATGTGTGAAGGCGAGAGAAGATTTGAAATTCAAAGGAATTGCCGCAGATTTTAGTTAAAAGTTGCTTGTGTATCATATACATATGTATGTATATATATATGAAAAGGTTTTTGTTTTTATTATATTTTTTTGTTTAATATACTCAAGTGTGTTCTTTTATGCACAAGTAACATTTCTTTTGAGTTGCTTCTTGCCTACTTTTGATTTTCTCGAAAAGTTGTCCGATTCATTAGGCAGCTGACGGCGTAGTGACTCTTATCATGGCGCTACCAAGCAACGAGTTAGCTAATTAGTGCACTTTGAGTGAAGCATCAAATTAGAAATTGGCTAAAAAATAATTTTTCAAAAAAAAAATGGTTTAGAACGCTCTCAACTTGTCTTTATAGCATAAATTTTAATTTTTAAGGCACACTTTTAGGCAGTTTTACGCTGAATTTATTATATACAGCTTATGTTTCGACTTTTTTTGGCTCTGGCAAGTCACTGTTGGCTCTTGTTGTATGAAATATTGTAGAAATTTCTAAGTAAGAGTAGAATAATTCGTCCAATATCATAAAATTTCCTCTACTCATGACACGAACCACAGATTTTTAGCTGGATAAGAGGCTGAGAGAAAGCAGGTAATTTAAACATATTGTACCTATTACAGATGAACTTCGTCAGTTCAAAGAGTTAGCTAATTAGTTATCTTTGAAAAAAAAAAAAAAATTCTTTGAAATAAGAATTTTTTAAAAATATTTTTTCGAAAAAAATATAGTTTACAACTCTCCTATTTTAATTTCAACTAATTTCATTCAATTCTAATTTTCGAAGCATACTTTTAAGCTCCTATTTTGATTCTGGCACTCTAATTTCAAATTTCGAAGTATAATTTTAGGCGATCTTACAAAAATTTGTTTGATTCAACTTTAGAAGCTGTAATTCTTATTTTTGTTTGTTTTCCTCACTAGAGCAGCTATAAAAACATAACCTACTCTCGCTAGAAAGCGCGCAAGCTAGAAAGCTTTTGGCTACTAGAAGCTAATAGAGCAATAAATTTGACTTTAGGTTCAATCACTGCTGTCTTTTTAAGGTTAGGTTGATGGTAGGGTTGATCCAAAAGCAATGGGAGCTATTTGCTCATTGTGCCAGCCATAAGTGGATCATCAGATCCCCATAGATGGACAAAGCGTTTTGAGTTTACAACTTCGCTAGGTTCACCAAAGATATGTCTGGATATTTGAATCTCAGTCTGGCAAAAGCCGGGCAATAGAAAAAGAAGAGACAAGATGATTCCATTTCGCCTTTATTTATACACCTTAGAGGAAGAGCGTCGGACAGAATTTTTAGCCGCACTGTGTGTAAACCAATAGGGCAGTGTCTAGTCAGAACACCTACAATTGAGCTTGGCTTTTGCTTAGCTCTGTGGGATTGTGGTAAGGTTGCTCACACTAACGAGCTCATCGGTTTTGCAGTTTATGGTGATTCCGCTCTGACCAGTCTAATGTGCCGTGGCTCGAAGCTATGGCTAATGAGTTCATGTAAGTTTGAGTAAATAAATGAGGATTGTAACGCGACCTAAGGTATATTTGACCCTCTCCTAAGTTACAACGACGCACTTATCCCCAAGAAATTGATAAATTCCAATATACTGCCAAGTGCAACTGAGGCGATGTGATCCCTTTTTGGAAACATGGCTCCGAAGGCCTTTACCCCGCACCTACAGTCTATGCAGTCAATTAGAAGGTGTTCTGGAGTTTCAGGTTCCATGTCGCAGAACTGATAGTTCGTACAGAAACCTATACCCATGTTATATAACATAATGGTAGTATAGCAGTGCGGCTATCGGAGTGAGTGCGCATCTAACTGAAAAAAGCTTCGGAGGACTACACCTATCGGCATCCCCGCTGGAAAGACTTTAAATTGGTCTCGAAGTCTAAAACTAGAGTTGCTAGAGAGCTTTCGACAGACACCTTTACCGTCGAGTTGTGCTGGCAGATTCAATGACATCCATTCCAAAGCAACTATTGGAACCTGCTTCAACCAGATTTATCACTAGATCCTTGACCTCATAGCTATTATTGTAAGACACAACGTAAAATATAAAATTTTTTTGTAAGACCAGATTAATACTCTTTTGCACTTTTCATGACTTGTTTAGCGGATATAAGAAGCGTCTTCAACCACTTTAAGCACGAGATTCCATATGCGGACACTGTATTATTGTAAGACAACTTTTCTTGCAAGACCGGATTACTCCTTGCTGCTGTTTTTTCTCATACCTAAATATTCACTATTCCAGCCTGTTTTTTACCTCGCCTAGGCTGTTTTATACCTTGGTCAGTCTAAAGGAAATCTAGTATCAAGTATACTTACATACTAAAATACATTAGCTTGCTGATGTCTGAAACTAAATAAAAATACTTTTTAATACTAGGTCATCGATATTGAGTCATGAGGAGGTTATCAAAATAAGGTCGAAGTGGTGAAAGCTGTCTCATGGTTCCTATGTCAGTATACTCGTAGATCCTTGGATATACGTATTAGCTACAGATTTTTTAGTTTACAGAAGTCAATCTTGGTCTTAGAGTCAACAAGTTAGTAACCAATACTAGTTTTTGGTTCTCTGCAGAGTTATTTAGAGCTTATGTCCAGAAAATAAAGATATTCAGAAAATTAGGTATAATAAGAGAGTAAGCAATAACTCCTTAGTGGTCAATCCTTAGTGCTTCTAAAAACCTCTATATAAATCAAGTAATTAGGAATTCACTTAGTGTCTACCATGACCCAATGTACCAAACTTTCAAAATAGAGTTGCCAAATTTTTTGCGTCTCTCGCTCTCCCACTCATATCGCATAACTGTGTGTAATTTTTATCGCTACGACTTATGTCTGCGAAGGCCAAGTGGCTGTTCGGACAGTATACTGTGTGCCCCGATACATACGTGGCATCAATATGTGCTCTTCTCTTGGCCTTATCTTTCAATGAGCTGATACTCACTTGTGTTAAAGATACTTGGCCGAGTGTATGCGTGTGTGTTGTTGCTTTGTACTGTCAGGCATGTTGCAAAGTTTTCAATGGACTTTTTCGTTTCCAAAGTGGTTTTTATTACAATCATTTTCTAGCGATTTTCGACAAATAATATTTCTTTACAACATTGAGTTGCTTAAGATGAGTTGGTCTGCGCTGCTATCGCGCAGTTACTTAACTGTGCTTTTTCATTAATTATGTGCGGCAACGAAAGGGATTTCGAGAGTGCACTTCGGAGCCAACTAAGTAATTGAAAATGAAAGAATGGAGACAAAATGGATACCCTTGGAAGTGGTGGGTGCTCAATTGTTAGCAGACTTTCTCAGACTTAGCAAAGCTATTAAACCAAAATTAAAAAAAAAATGTTTTTATATAAAAAATGCAGTTGCTATTGATCAATAATTGTTGCCTGGAGACAGCGCTAAAATATCTAAAAACTCACTTTTCGCAAGCTCTAAAATTGCTGCCTACTTTTAGGCGCTACTAATGAGTTTGCCGTACAAACAAAACTTTGGAATAGATTTTCGCCGGCAGCGATTTGCTTAGCAGTGTCTAGTGTAAATTTAGACATCACATGTATTTTGTGGTTATTTACGGTTTATTGCCTCAAATCCTCTACCATAGCTATACCATGCCACCATGTCTGGGACACTTTCTCGTCTCTGTTGGCGAAAATTGCCATTTTACCGCCAAACTGTGAACTTTTCGGCTTCGCCAAGAATTTGCAAATGAATACTCGCAAAATAGTTTGGTAAATTGTTTAGAGATGCTTCATCAACACGTTTAGAATTACGACGAAACACCATACGTGCATACGTGTGTAGGTGTGTGTGTGTGTGGTTTACTGCTTCAAGCGCGTCGGCCTCTCCGTGTGTCTGCTGGGGTGTGTTGTTGTTGTTTACTTTTCGAACAAAATTTATTGAGTTTAATTGGCTTTAAACTGATTGCGTTTGATGTGGCTAAATGCGGGTTTTGTGGCGACTATTTTATGGGAAAGAGCATTAGGGGTTCTTAGTCTAAATTTGACTGGTTTAGTAAGGTATATTTTGGTTAGGGAATAATATTTATTAATAATACTAAAACGGATTTCTGAAGCAGTCAATGGAAAATGCCAGCATAGGAATATGGTTAGATCATCTCTTGTATCCAACTATATGCCCAGGTTCGTCTAATTGAGGATGAAGTAAGGTCTTCTGTAGTCCACGAAATTTTTTCTGAAGCTTTTTCTTTGACTTCTTATTAGGCTGTCGTCAAATGTGTTAAACTGATTGTGTCTAAACTGATTCCAGAACCTAACCTATACCTAATCTATACCTAACCTATACATAACCTATAACTATATTAACTGTATAACCCATATAACCTATAGCTATACCTAAACGTTTTTTGAGTTCCTCTTATTCCAACAACAGTTTGTTCTTTGACTATTCTTCTGCATGATACGTATGTAGTCACACTGTTACTTAAATAAAGAGTTGCTCTTCAGCTAACTAGAACCACAGTGATTCTATGTAGGACTATCTTCTTAACATATTTTTTCTAAAAAACTCTTTCTTAATTCACATGAAAGATTTGAAAAACAAATAGATCATTAATTTCTTGAGTAAATTGAGCACTGACGTTTCTAACCCTTCAGTTCGAATTATTTTTCGGGAGTTGAATAGCGACTCTGAATAAGGACTCAACACACATGAGTAACGTAAACTAAAATACCGAAACGGAAGTGGGTTGAAGCAGATCGGAACCGACATTAAAATCGGACCGTGTCTCGGGTGGATCAGTGTCTAAAGTGAGGAAATCGCCCTCCATGAAAGGCAGCGGGAACACATCTACATAGGATAAGGATAGAAAGACAGTCAGCAGAAACCAACCAGCAAGATATATACAACTAGCGAGGTAACGCGGAGTTGCATAGAGGAATATCTATAACTAGCAAGGGAACCTTTGCGAGGTTCATGGTAGATTCAGGGACCACAGAAAATGCTAAAAACCCCGGTAGAAAGCAAACGAGTGCAGCTAAGAAGAAATCGAACCGCCGCATGGCAAACAAAAAAAAAAAAATAGCTCGATATGATGGAAGGCAGACTGTTCAGGAATAGGTGCTTAGCGGCATGGAGAATAGCAAATCAGTGGGTTCGAGTGAGTCTTAACTAACAGTTTAGAAGCAGTGAACGCATAAGGAGGACAGCTCTCACGGAACGGGAAACGAAACCGACGCTAAGCGGATTGACTTAATAGAACTGGCGGTTTGCGATCGGAGCAGGTAAGATAGAGCTATCTTCCACGAGGAGTGTAGGCGGGTTTCGGCGGCTATATCCGCGACTTTTACGAAGAAGACCCAGAGAAACCCGGCCACCACGAGATCGCGAGCCAGTCAGTTGTGCCGACGAACGGTTGGCCTCCCTGTATAAGGATGCGATAGCTAGGGTTGAAGAGGAGCTAGACTAGAGTACTCTCCACTCTTAAGGAGACACAGGAAATATTGCGTTATTGGAATTAGTCTCTCCCAACTCACGACTAGAGAGTGATAAGGCTTAAAAGAAGTGATGAATAATATCGACTGGTGCAAATGCTCCAGAACAAGGAGTACATCGGTCCTCTCATTGCGGGTCACAACTATTTAAAACAAATGGAATTGGCTAAGGCATGTTCTGGGACCAGCGCAAGCAAGACGATGGCAAAGCTGTTAGGAGAAGAAATTTGGACATCGAAATATTTAAGGTGAAAAAAGGTGGAGTCAAATCAAGACACTTGTACAAGATCTTAGCTCTTTCTAATCTAGAGCTTTTTTCTTAGCTTTTTCTTTGTTTTATTTTTATCTTTATCTTTATCTTTAACTAACTTTACCAAATCGAATATTTCTCGCCAAGATTGGTGGATTTTTTTTAAATTTAATAAATATGAAAATATAAAATAAAGCTACTAAATACAACAACTGCAACATGTGTACATTCAAATCTCTTTAAACTAGTACATTCCGCATACCAAAACACTTTTCAACATTTACAACAACTCTACCAACCAACATCATTCCCACCAACACCACCACCGCTGGTGTCATTAAACATTGAGCAACAACATCATCAGCGTCATCGACACCAAAATCGACAGCAGCCGAGAGTCGAAATTTCTATTACTATTTGCTTTCACTGGCTGTTGTTGTTATTATTTTTTGCTATTGTTGTTGTCATCATCATCATCATCGCTCGCAAACGTTGGTAAATAATTTGAAAAACAAACATTGACGGCAAACGATCGTTTAGACGGATGATAACCAAACCAAGCCAAGCCGAGACAAGACGAGACGAGCTGAGCCCAGGGTTGGTGCTACCCCAAAATCAAATGCGAATTGCGTTTGTCTACCGTTGCCGCACCAACTCCACCCCGCTGTCTATTTGACTGTCAATATGCCTTGTAAAATGTCTGTCAATTGTGTTGTTGTTGTTATACGTGTTTGTTGTAGCGTATCAGACAAGCTGAGTTTGCTTACGGATTTCAATTGGGGTTAAATGCGCCGCTACGAGGCTACAAAGGGAATATGAGGGGAGGTGGTGCTGGTAGGGGTGGAGAGATGAAGGTGTCAATGGTGGAGAGGTCGTATGGTGCTAGTGGAGAGGTGGCTTGGTGCTATTGGAGAGGTGTTGATGTTGTTGTAAAGGCGCTGTTGTTGTTGGAGAGCGATGCTGCTGGTGAAATACTTTGGCTGATATTGACGAAAGTCAGTTTTAAACACACTTTTGCCATTTGCCCAAAAAGCGCACTTTGTGCTGCAAGTGTTTGCTTGTTGTTGTCGCTACACTATTCATGTTGTTGTTGTTGTTGTGCATTTACACTCAAGAAAATCAACTTGAAGCGCAGTGAGCTCTGCAAAAAAGCATTTGAAGGCAACTAAGGTGAGAATAAAGCTTTGAAGGTGCTGACTTGGAGGACACACAGGCACATACACACAGATATGTGTATGCAGGTATTGTATTGCATTTTTACTCGCCTTCGCTTGCTGCCTTGCTGCCAAGGACGCTTGTGTCACGATGGCGTGAGTGTTTATCAATTGTATTGTTGAATGAGATTTGCCAAAGCCAAGGCTGCGGATGTGTATGTGTTTCGCTTTATAGAAATAAATGTGTGAGTGTGACTCTATAAAATCGGCCACCACATATTTACACTTAACAAGTGTTGCAGCAATGTTTGTTGTATTTTAAGCGTTTGTTGTTATTGCGGTATTTGACTTGAAATTGAGGATTTACAGCAGCCTTTCAGCGCTGCGAAATATTACTGTGCGAAAACAAGCGCAAATAGAGGGAGATGCATAAGCTAACATAGAGGAAGACATATACAGTCATATTCTTACACATAATACATACATACATATCGTCACCTAAAGTGCAAAACAATTTATCAGCCAAAAAATATCGAAAAACCCTGTCAGATATAATAACCAATATAATAACCAGTACATAACCAATATAATAACCAATATAATAACGAATACAATAACCAATACAATAACCAATATAATAACCAATATATAACCATTTTATAACCAAAACCCAAATTTTGTTTCAATATGAGTGGTTTTTATCATAACGTTTCTCCTTCGCCTGTAAACTTATGAAAAGTGATCTTGCATTTTGGGTGACGATATATACATACATATATTTCGATGCATAAGTAAACACACAAACAAGAAAGCTATGAAATCCACGCATAGACATTAGTCTTTCCATCTTTCTTAAACTCTACACTTTCTATCTCGCACTTTTTCCATTCATGCTTCATTCTGCCTCTTTTAAGTATTTTGAGGTTGCGTGTGTCAAGTTTTTGTAGCTTTTGAAGTGGCGCTTAAAGTTCGCTTTAAAGTGTTAATTTTTGCATACACAAACACATACACATACACATAAACATATATACATATTCATGTACATGCATATACATATATAGATACCCTTATTTTCGTATGTGTTATTTGTTCTGGCTGGCTTTAACATTGATTTTCCATTTGCCAGCTTAGCTCAGTTGAGTGTTTAATTTCCACAAGCTTTTATTTATCGGCCTATGAGTTTACCCAAATTGAATTCTCTTGTACCAAGCGTCAGAGGTTTGCGGTTCTTTAAAGTGTGCGTAAATCTTGAAGTGTTTAAGTGTTGGTTGGAAAATTTATATTAAGCCCTTCTATATATGTATATACAAAAAATACTTGGCATTTTATATTTCCAACCAAATTTCGTGTGCGAATTTTGAAAAAGGCTTACGGTGATTCAGTTATATCAGAAACACAAAGCTACGCGTGGTACAAAGTCTTAAAAGACGGTCGAGAGATCGTTGAAGACATGCTTCGTTCTGGACGATCTTCGACCTCTTCAATTAATGAAAGTACTAAAAAGTGAAGGATATAGTTCTTGAAAATCGTCAGGCAAGTGTTAGAAAAATTACAAGAGAGCTCGATATCTCTCGCGAGCCCATTCGACCGATTTTGGTGGATATTTTGGTTATGAAACTCGTTCTTGCTCGAATCGTTCCGAAAAAGCTGAATTTTTTTTAAGGTCTTTTTGAAGATGCTTGAACGAGCGAGTTTCGATCTTACATTCATGGAAAGCATTATAACTGCCGATGAGACATGGGCTCCATCGGAAAGGAGGGTACAAAAATGAGCCGAAACCAAGAAACCACGCCAAAGCCGTTCAAAAATCAAGTGATCCCTAATGGTTTCTTCGATATTCGTGGTTTGGTGCATCATAAATTTTTCCCGGAGGGACAGACGGTCAAAAAGAAGTTCTATTTGGCCGTATTGTGGCGTTTGCATGAGAACATCCGTCGAAAACGGCCGGAATTGTGGAAGAACAATTCATGATTGTTATGAATTGATCTAGAATCCAATAATTATCTTTACAGAAGAGATTCATTAGCTAACAAGACCGATTTTATATTCTGCTGAGAACAAGCAGTCGTTCGAGAAAATAGGCAGAAATACTGGTGGCATTGCGATACTAAACAGCATCTTTAATACGTCCTAAAGCGTTTTAAGGATCCCTAACCGGTTTTACCACTTTAAGATACTAATAGTGTACTATCACTTGGTGTTAGTGACCCTTAGCGAAGATACCAACCCTTCCTGATAAAGAGTATGTCGTTTCAAACGATTGATTCTACCTAACGTGAACAGATGCAATGTTTACATTGCTGAGGACCTACTAAGCTAAGATACTAATCACTTGGAGTTAGTGACCCTTAGCGAAGACAATAACCGTTCCTGAGAAATGTTATCTACTTTCAAACGATTAGTTCTACCTAACGTGAACAAATCCAATTTTTACATTGCTGAGGACTAACAGTCATTCTTGAGCTCAATAACCTTTGATCAGGTCAATTATTCTTCCTGAGGTCAATCATCTTCCACCAGGTCACTTATTCTTCCTAAGTTCAATTACCTTTAGCGCGTTCAACAACTTCTAACCACGCTATGTAGTATAGCTATGTAAGCTTATGTCCATTAACCGTTTGAGAAGTATAGATATATACGCGCCAGCGAGCAAACAGCCAATAAATTTACGTTTAAAATATTACTGAAGCATATTTTATTAATGTGCTATGTGTCAGACCGGAGACTTTTCGATTGATCTTTTTGTACTAGTTTGCTCCAAAATACAAAAAAGGCGTCCCTCATACGAAGTAATAAGAATTCAACATCAAATAAAAAGCTATTTCTAAAGAACTATATATACATATAATAAAATTTGCCATCTTAAAACTTTAATCCTTTTAAGTTTAACTTCTCGAAAGTATTCCCTCAACTGCGCTATTTGTCTTACAACTTTACTGTTAATCAATTTTAATGGAGCCTTATGCAAAAGTATTTCAAATTTGCGCCCAGCAAGAGCTTTGTCTGCGCGAACAATGCAAATTGAGAAATTTATGAAATTCATTAATGACATGAAGACAGACAGACTAGAACTAAAGGACCGATATTCATACAGAAAAGTGATTAAAAAAGTGTGAAATCTTGAGAAATTCGGCTACACCTGCCTAACAACTAGCTATTGCGCCATTGTGTTGAGCAGGCGCCTAAAATGGAGTCCTAAAAGCGACGGCTTGCCAACATTGTAATGCTAGGCTTCTATGCAGCGCCGGAGCTCTACATATATTTCATTTTATTTCCGCCAATAAAAATGTAATGAAATGAAATAAATCGAATTGATTGCGTTCAATTAAAATTCAGTTATGCTGCCGGGCCAATGCAGTTTTATGAAATTTCACTACAATATTCGTTCCAAGTGGCTGACTGACTGACTGGCGCGTCGCTTGGTTTCCGGAAGGTCTAATGGCGGCGGCGTAAAGGATTGCTTTTGTTGTTGCTGGTGGTGTTGGTATGGCGTGGAATATTTTAATTAATTTTCACACGCTCAGCAAATTCGACGATAGATGGCTGGCATAATGGACGGACGGACGGACGGACGGACGGACGGCCGCACTGGCGGCTGTTAAAGTGTGCAGAGGTGAGAATGTGGTCAGCGGCGTGGTGTGCGTGTGCGGTGGTGTGGCAGCTGATTGCCATTGCCTTTGGGGCTTTGCTGAAAATATTTATGTAGCGTTGCCTTTGCTTTGACGTTGCTGTAAAAATTAAATAACTGTAGTTATGTTTTTTTCTGGTTGGCTGTTAAAATTTTATAATAATTTTCAGTCGAAATTTATATTGTAAGTGTTGTTGTTGTGAAAAATGTACAAGTTGCAAATTTTTCAATGCTGTTGCAACGCTGGTAATTGGGTGTGGCAGTTGTTGTGGTTTGTCCAATTTATGACTTCAAATTTATTACGACAGTTTCGAGGTTTTGTATTAAAATTGCAGAAAATTATTAAAATTGAAAAATGCAACTGAAATGCTAAGAGAGTTACGAGAGACAAGAGAATACGACTGGCTAAGGTTACATTTATACCGAAGGCCAGTGAGAGCTCACGTCGGTGCAAAGGATTTCGTGCCCATTAGCCTTTGCTCGTTTCTATTGAAGACGTTGGAGAGACACATGGAACTGTATATTAGAAGTAGAATTTCGCAGGATAAATTGTTCAGAGCGCAGCATGCCTTTAGTAAAGACATTTCGGTCGACACTGCTTTGCACGATGTAGTGTCTTGGCTAAATAGAAACTTATGCATAATGCATTTTTTGTAAGCACCTTTCTCGACATCGAGGAAACCTTGCGGTCGGAGAGAGTGGTTAAAGCCCTGGAACAGTTTGAGGTGGCATCGAGCCTCAAGCACTTTATGAGTATTTAGTTTTCTCATCCACAGAACGGTCAGAGCGGAGTTGGGTAGTGCAAAGAGATCCCGAAAGGTTAATAGTGGTACCTCGCAGGGTGGAGTACTCTCTCCACTGCTTTGAATCTTGCTGGTAAATGACCTACTGAAAGGACTCGAGGAACGAAGCTGTCTCCTCACAGCTTTGGATCTTGCTGGCAATTGACCTACTGAAAGGACTCGAGGAACGAGGCTGTCGACGTTGTTCTAATGGCTAAAGTAAAATTTATTAACACCGACTACGAGCTAAACGAATGGTACTTCAACGTGGTATCCAGCTGGACCCATAGTAGCGGTTGAGCCGTTAACCCAAGTAAAATTTAAATGGTTTTATTTTCTAGGAAGCATACGATTCCAAAGATGTCTCTCCGTTTCTTCTACGGTTCATGTCAAGGTGTGGATAAAGTGAAATGTCTTGGTTCCAGTCTAGTCTGTACAGTTTTCTCCTCCTTTCACAGCATTCCTGAAAACTTAGATAACTATGACGCACAGGCAATCTGCAACGGCTTTTTCTCCACTCACATACTGACGAAGGCATACGAATGGAGAGAAGCTACTGTAGAAGATGCGCAGTAAGCTTTTTCGCGGATGCGTCGAAGTTAGGAATGAAGGTTAGAATGGGAGTTTTCTGTAGGATTTCGTCAACCATAGCATTAGGCTGTTGAAGTGGCCATCAAGCTAGAGGAAGCACCCTTGCACCACTCACATCGCAATGGGACCGAGTCGCGTATCTGTCTCTCTAGCTCAGTGCGAATGGAATTCGCGTGCTTACCACGCCCTGGTCGACGACTAGTTCTTGTGCGACTGCGAGGTCTTTCGGATCTAGAGTAGCACGTAAGAGATCTACTGAACTACTTGTCTTGTCTTTTGCCACAATCGTAGGAGTTCTTCAATAAACATTCATGCAGTAAGAGTTAAAATCTTGTCAGACGCCAGTTGTCAAAGTTTTATGCAGGAAGGTGAGGTGGAGAGATCCAGTCACTTTCTTTTCCATTGTCGAGCCTTTGTAAGACTGAGAATGGAACATCTCGGTAATCTTATCTTCCGTGAACCAGTAGACGTTTCTGAAGCTGATATTAGCCGTCCCTACAAATTTGTCAGAGGCTTAAAGCGCTCTGCCGATCTGTAAAGGTCTTAGGAGTTTGTTCGTAGACATTTTTAGGTCCCACAATGGACCGGCGTTCAAAGCTGATCAAGTGAGATCCCTCTTAGGACCGACTTCTTAACCTATTCTAACCTAACCTAACCTCTTGGAATAGAAAAAAAAATATTCAAAAACTCGTTTCAGGAAGCCACAGCTTAAAAAATTACCAAGTAATATTGTTTTATACATGAAAGGTCTTCCCTTATAGAGGGGTGAGTTTCAGGAGCTATTAATAACAGAAGTGTGAACTGTGCGAAACAATTTTCATAACACTTGGTTCACCTTTCGAAGCTCTTTAGTCAGCTTAAAAGCTTTTTCGACTAAAGCTCTAAGCGATAATTGCACATTCTCGTGAAATTATTATCAATTTTTGGCTGGATAGTCTTCTAGTTTGTTGAAAGCAGATACATTCTAATTAGTTAATAATAAGTTCGACGTCTAGTTGGAGCACCAGCATACTTATGCGTTTTTAAGAGATTAAAAAAAATCGATTTCACGGCACAATTTTCTTCAGATTTTTCGAGATTTGTGCTAAATTATTTAAGGGCATCTCATAAAATAAATTATTGTAGCTTAAATATTTAAATAAACGACTAACCGTTAAACTCGCTCCTTAATTCACTCGGCTCCAAGTTATATAGTACACAGTGCTGTATTGGTTCTTTATTTATGGCTTTATATTGTTTAGTTAGAGTAATTTACAACAATTTGGTGCTTCGCCAACGCAATTTTTACCCACCAAATCCTCCATCAATATTTATATGCTCACAGCTGGCTGGCACTTGAGCCTTTGTGGAGCAAAAGCTCTGCTTTATTTGAATGTATGTGTTTACATTTAGATTTGTATTTAAACGCAATATAACAAACGTAATTCTAATAGGTTTTTTATTGTTTTTGCTCTGCTAAAAATGGCAATTGGGCTTTGAACAGTTGATTGCCGCCGATTGTAGTGGATTATATGAAAATATGTAGTGCGGAGTAGTTAACTGGTTAGTAGTTTTGGGTAGTTAATTGGTAGCAGTAGCCAATAATAAATTCCCGGCACATATTTAACAATAAAACAAGGGGAAGTATGCCAAAATATTAGAAAGTAAGAGCGTTATTACTTAATGCGATGCACAAAATGGGGGTTCAGTAAAGTCAAGATGCAAAAATATAGAGTCAATTTCAATCCTTTTTTCCATTTATGTGGCAGATAGTTTTCAAAACTATAAGGAAAATGTAACCACAATAAGTTAAAAAATTTTTGCCATGGAAAATTTGAAATAATTCCGATTTTTCCTATACCCATCAATCATTTCTTGTTTTCATTTTATACATTATGTTTTCGCGCCGAAATGTAGGCAACATTTTTTGAAAATTTTTACTCTTGAAAATGGGAAATGTTATCGTTTTTTCAAAAATTTTATTCGCGCTGAAATGTAGGCAACATTTTTTTTTAATTTTTACTCTTGAAAATGGGAAATGTTAGGGTTTTTTTCCGATACCCATTAATAATATCTTATTTTCACGTTATTTACTATTTTTTGGGTGCGCCGAAATGTAGGCAACATTTTTTGAAATTTTGATTTTTTTACGAATTCAAAACAAATGGGTTACAACTGTTTGTGTCTAAGTTAAATTGAGAGAGTAAATTGTTGACTAAATATGTATATCTGAATAAAAATATAGAAAATAAAAGTTATTGCGTCAAATTTGGTTTCAGTCTATCTGGGCGCTGATACAAGTGATCGAAAATAAGTTCTAACATTAACAGAAAAGGATTTAGAAAATAGCACAGGGTTGACTCAACACTTTTTGTTTGAATTTTTAAGTGAAAGAGGGGTCACCGCCAATCTTTTACAAAAATAACGGGCATTCCCCTGAATAGCGTATGTTGAAGTACTACGAAGCACCAGAAGTGTTGGAGAGCCTATCAAATGTATGTCTGTCTGTATATACTGCGATCTGCAAGGATATTGTTTAGTTCGTATCACTATTGCGTATCACTGTCACAATTTGTTGGTCTTAGTAGCTTCCTCTTTTCCGAAAACTTTGTTTCTGCAGGCGAACTGAAATTGCATAGATAATATCCACTGAGTTAGGAAGATCTTATCGTTATTCCTTGGCATTGCAGTACTCAGTGACATGCAAAATTTCAAGAAACTTAGTAAAGAACTAAACCCAATCACTTAGTTAAGTATTAAACCCAATATCTCAGTTTAGAGCTAAACCCATTCTAAAAGAGAGAAATTAAATGCACACAATAGAGGTTTTGAATCTGACCTTTGGCAGTTACCGGCCATTATGTTTCACCGATTTTTGGTGCGTTTTTTGATTCATTTTTCGGTAAATTTTTTGATTTTTGCTGCAGAGGTTGTAGAATATTTACCTTCACATGAGGCTGCAGAAGAATATTATATTAATTCTTATGGAATATTTAGTATATGGAACAGCCCCAGTGCAGCTTGTGTAGTATACCCGGCTCACACCTTATTTTAAATGATTTCTGTTATGCAACTCATAAAATCAAATAGATATTAACACCAAGTTGTAAATAATAAGCATTACCTTGCGACATGCAACATGCAACGTACAAAGTAAACAACAAATTGCATTTATCAATTGCTGCATAAATAATGAGATAATGCACGCAACATAAGAACTGTCAATAGACTGACTGACGCCAACAACAATGACAACAACAGCCATAGATTCATATCCAGAGTTAAAGCAATGTAAACGCGTGACCCCAAGCCATTCAAACGCCCAGCAGCAGTCACAGCGATCAAATGCTTCTGGAGACACGCCTGCAGAGCGCGAAGGAAAGAGCAAGCAGGGCAATGAGCATTAACTAAAGTGACATATGAGCGGTGTGAGGCGTTGGAGCGTAGGTAATTTGACCCTAGCTGCACTTTAGTTGCTGCTGTCACTTCTTAACGATGCTGCGCTGCCGTATTACTGCTGTTGCATGTTGCACACGAAATTTATGTACGTGCCTGAAAATCTCGGTTGCATAAGTGTCTGTGTATATGCAAATATGGTAGCGTTACATGTGTATGTGTGCTGCAATGAAAATTCGTGTCGATTTGCATATTTAATCAAAATTAACATGGCCGATAAAATCAATTACAGCAATGAAGCACGTCCGCACATGCCAACACACTGGGGAATCGCATGCAGTGCAGATTTACATATATCATTGTCGTTGTGTAAATACCTACATATTCTGTCAGCTATTGTCAACATAAGCGCTGCTGCAAGAAAGAATGCCTTCTTAAGTCCATATGTAGACAAACCCCTGAACGGCTTGCGCTTGAAGCTCGTTAACCTGCACGTTGTTCGCTTCACGCTTCGATTGGCTAAATCGTTTCGCATCGATGCAGTGGTAGTGGCTGTTGTTGCACCCTGTTATATAAACTAAGTAAGGCTTAGTGTTTACAAGCACCAAAAGCTAGAATATTCCGAAATCACGCCGCAATTTAAGCTTAAGCTATTACAATGAGACACCATGACGTATACGCGACATTTCTACTTGACAAGATTTGGTGATTTCAAGTTTCTAATCTTTTTTTAACTCGTTATGATGATTCATATAAGCTTTCAAGTAAGTCAAAAAACTTCATTATGATCAATACTTTTGTTAAAATCCAAACAGAACTATACTCAAATTGAAACCAAAATGAGAATTCAATTGTATCCTCTGAAGAATGCTCATTGTACGCTGGATTGGATATATTAACTGCGTTACGAACTTTGTAACAGCCAGAAAGAAAGGTTGAAGACTATAATTATTATATTAAATTAAAGAAAAGCATGACAGACAGAGCCGATTTAGCCATATCCATTTGCTCGACCCTCTGTATATACGAGAACTAGTCCCATAATTGTTGAGATATTGTTTTCAAATTTTGCACGCGTACTTTTCTTCTCAAGAAGCTACTTATTTGTTGGAATCAAAAATATCGAACAAATAAAACGTATAGCTGCCATACAAACTGACCCATAAAAATCAAGTTCTTGTATGAACAACTTGATTATTTGTTGAGATATCTTCACAAAATTTGGCGTGGAATATTTCCTAAAGCAGTGGTATAATCTAAGAGGAAATTGTTCAGATCGAACCACTATAACATATAGCTGCCATATCAAGTGATCTATCAAAATCTAGTTCTTGTATGGAAGACTTGTTTATTTGTTGAGTTATCTTCACAAAATTTGGTATAAATTATTCCTGAAGACATCGGTATAATTTCTGCAGAAATTGTTCAGATCGGACTACTATAGCATATAGCTGCCATACAAACTGATTGATTACAATCAAGTTTTTGTACGAACAACTTGTTTATTTGTCAAGATATCTTCACAAAATTAGGCAGGAATTATTGCTCAAGATAACGGCATAATCTCCCAGAATTTTTTTCAGATCGAACCACTATAACATATAGCTGCCATACAAACTGACCTATCAAAATCCAGTTCTTGTATGGAAGACTTGTTTATTTGTCGAGATATCTTCACAAAATTTGGCAGGAATTATTGCTCAAGATAACGGTATAATCTCCCAGAATTTTTTTCAGATCGAACCACTATAGCATATAGCTGCCCTATAAAGTGAACAATCAAAATCAAGTTTTAGTAAGGAATCTTTTGCATTAGTGAAGCAAAGCTAATGGCAAATTAGCACAAATATTTATTGTTGTTTTTGCTTTGTTTTTAATTTTATATGTATACATAGTATAAAGTTGTAGATGTTTTCATGCACACACTTACATGCCTAACATCCTTCAGCTGCCAATTTGATGTTGTGGCATTAATAATTTCACTCAAATGGCCAATTGGGGCAGCAACACGTGCAACAAGCGAAATCACAAATAACCAAAAACACCTGCAAACATAACTCTACGCTACTCTACGTGTTAGTGTATATGGGTGTGTGTGTGAGTGCCAGCCAACGAAATGTAATGAAGGTTGAACCATTGGTCTGCCACAACGCCTGACGTGCACTGTACGTATGCAAAGAATTAATTAATTTTACCACAAAATGGACACACACACAGACACGCATACAAGCATACACTAGCCGAATTGCATGAGCGTATTTACATTTTTGGTGTTTGTGTGCGGCACGTAGCGATAGAGAATCAATGCGATGATCTATGCGGACAGGTCAGTGAATAGCAATAATAACAACAACAACAATAACGAGGCAACAATAAGCGCATGAGACACACGTAACAAAATGGCTTGCCACACCCAAATCGCTTGCGCTGGGCAAGCAGTTGACACACACCCATACACACATACACGCACAGAAATGCAGATTGACGCTAGCCAATCGTAGCTAAGCGGCGTTGTTGCACGTAGCGTTGATTAAACGACGTGTTTTGATTCTATAATCACAGCGAGCGGTGCCAAAGTGCGGTGGGTGGGTACTCACACACATATACTAAGCATGCTAAGTGTCAAGTCTGGCAAATCTTAGCACTCAGCAAAGTGTGTGGCGCTGGCAGATCTTGAAATGAACGCTCAAAAGCAGCAGTTGTGGCAAGGCAGCGCGCTGTATAGCATTTACCAAAGCTTTTGTGGTTTTCTATTGTGCTCTGCATACGCTATTGTTGTTGTTGTTGGGTTATTGTTGTAATTGCTGTGCATTTATAATTTGCGCCATTCATTGTGTGACAGTCACGACAATAGCAGCTACAAATGAACACACACACAAATATATAAACATTTGCAATGTATGTATGTGTGTAGTTGTATTGTATGCGAAATTTGGTAAACGGAAACGGATGTTGGCTGTCAATTCGTGGCACTGCCTCAAGTGTGAACTCTAAGAACTGTAACACACATGCCACATATTCGAAGACACACTACCACATATGTATATGCAAGTATACAAGTTTATGTTGCCAGCGCTGCCTTTTCCTTGTTTACGCTCTTCACTAATTCAAAATGCAGTAAAAACTGAAAATAAAAAATATTTCGTATTTTTTTCCATTACTGGCTTCTTTATGCGCCACACAATGCGATAATAATTTCCGTTCCGTTTACAGGCAAGTCACAGCTGAGATTTGCAATTTCCGCTTGCATTTTGTAGACAATAAGCCGGTCTGCTCTGTCTTGTATTGCAGTCAGTTCGAAGATTTTTGGGGCTGACAAACAAGACAATGCAAAAGCGGTTGCACTATTTTATACCAAAAAGTTTGCCAAAGACATTTGGTATGATATTGATTATAGAAACTTATCAAAGGAATTAAAAAACATAAGCTGATTAATTTTAAAAATTGTTAAAATTATTTGAAAAATATTTTTTGATATGTGATTACACACTTTGGCGACATCTATCGACTAGGGTGCGCCCATAAGGTTATCCAAATCTTTTTGAATATCTAATAGTGCGTACATTAGTATCACCAATTACTTGTCTAACAGCACCAAGAGTGTGGCAATCGGCTAAAATGCAGTTGATTAGGTATACGTGTCATCCTGTGGCGACCATTAGCATACAGACAGGGTTTTAACAGGTATTATATCACTGTTATGAATAAACAGATTCACTCTAATTAACGTTCTCAGTCACCCGCCTAGCACTACCAGTGGCGTGGCAATCCTCTAGAGTTCACCATGATCGATTTTGAATGAATACTTATGATTTTTCACATCTTGGCGACATCTGGCGACCGTAGTGCGTCCAACATGTACCTCCAATGGCTTGAACCACCGAGTAGATACTATATGCTTTGATTAGTATAATCAATCGCCTGCGTAAAAGCATCATAAGCCCGGTAATGATTGATTTTCAAAGCGTTCACATGGATTGTCATACTTTGGCGACTTCTAGCAACAGGAATATGTTCACTAGGTAGCTCGAATTCTTTGGATCATATAACAAATGGCTTCTTTAGGAGTACAAAGAATATTTCTGGTGCGACCAGGAGCATGGCGCAAATATGATTTTTCACATTTTAGCGATATCTGGCGACCACATTGCGTCCACTAGATAACTCAAGTGGCTTGGACCAACGAGTAGATGCCATATGTTTCCATTAGCATAATCAATCGCCTACTTAAAGACATCAGAAGCCTGACAATCTTCTAATGTTAACCATGATCGATGCACACATACGTTTTTTCTTTCTTTGACGACAGCTGGTGACCGGAGAGCGTTCACTAGGTGGCTCAAACACTCCGACTCATCTAGCATATAATATATGCTTTCATAAGCGCTAACAATCAATCTCGTGACAATTCTCTAGCGTTCACCATGTTCAATTGTGAATTTTACTTCAGAAAGTAAAAACATTCCAAATACTTGTGCCAATCGGCTTCACCCATGTGGTAAACTCGGCTGTATACTCAATCTGTTACTGGTCTTAAAGCAGTTTCCAAGAACTTGCTGGCGATTCCTGAGTTTGCGACTGGAGTGAAAGCCTTCATATTTGGGCTTGAAGGGTCAATACTATTTGTTTAAAGAATGGAGCCATGTGTAGAAGTTCACGCAAGTGAGGAAAGTTCGCCGAGAGTCATTCGTTTGGGAGTGGTTAGAAATGATTTTTTGACATAAGGTTCAAGCAACTCACGACTTCCGGTTTTAGATCAAGTATCCCCTGGATAACCAAAAAAAACATCCGATTGAAGGCGAACCATCTCTCTCCAGGGTTGTGAGCAGGGTGTGGCACCCGCCACGTAAAAAAACACCCCAATGAAAATTAAAAAACAGCATCGAATGTGAGACCCCCTTTTGATGACGACCACGGCAAACGCATTAAGGAATGCGATTTAAGGGCATGCAGCTGGAATGTCCGATTACTTAATTGGGAAAGTACCGCTGTCCATGTGTTTGATGTCCTCGTAAAAGTAAAGGCTGACATCACCATGCGATGGACGGGACAAGGACCGAGAGGAGTAAGTCCTTGTGGATCTCGTTCAAGTACCCGCCGGGGGAAACAGAGGAAGAGAAAGACTTCCACTCCGTTGGAAAGACTAGGTAGAGAAACACCTGGCTACACTATGAGACTCCAATAGGCGCCAAACAGCGAAAAGGAAGAACGACTGGCGTGCTGTTGTAAACTCGGCTGTAATCATGTAAGCGGGTTATTTGTCAATAATGCAGGAAGAGAAGAAGAAGAAGAGGTAGAAGTAGAAGAGGAGGAAAGTAATAATATTATTTCATTGGTCGCATTACAATCTACCGCCTACTAATACACTAATTTCCAATCCAAACAGGTATACAGAAACCGTTAAAATCCCAGTAACATAGAACAGGCTGTCGTCCGCGCTCCTCGTCGACAATCAGGGTTTGTTTGACTTCATTCTTGAAAAAAGTGCTCATCAAGGCTTAAGTAGTCCATTTTCCAGACTTCGAAACATAAAGGCTATTACTGAAAACATGTCCGGAAACCGGTTAAGTTCCACTAACTTAAAACAGGCAGTCGTGCAAGCTCCTCGTCGACAATCGGTGCTTGTTTGACGCTATTCTTGAAAAAAAGTGCACGTCAAGGCTTCAGTAGTCTTCTCTGAGGACTTCGAAATAGAACCTCTATTGGTTAATGTAGGTCTAGCTGTAAGCAATAATAAATAATACCTTCTGTTTCAATAATAGCAATGGATCCGATCGAACTGCGAACATTTTACTTATTTAGAATGAGGATTCATCATCCTACGCACTCAATCATAATTAATAACCTAGTTAAAGTCATATTTCTTTGAGCAAAAGACCCAGTTTCTTAAATTAAATTAGTCATCGTTTAAGTAGGCGCAGAATTTAAGCAAATTTGAAACGGTAAACCTCCAATTGAAATCTACCAACGAGTGATTTTTATTGCACTTAAATTTTCCGGCAATTTAATCCATGTAGCAGAAACGATTGTATAGAAGAGAGAAGACAGAAACAGAAGACAACAAAAATCAAAGCCGCACACAGACGCAGATGAAGGTCCTGTCACTGGGGTATTGACAGACAACCGCAAAGGTGGCAATGGTGGCTGAACGACTGATGTCTGATATCTAACGATGGTTTGGTGGCACAAAGCGAGAGCTGCTGTGGGAGATGGCGGGCAATATACATATATGTATAGAGATATACTTATGTGAGTGGAGATGTATTTTCAGGCCGTACTTTTTTCTGCGCTACGGTCGGCTTTGTGCTTTTTGTTATGTTGCCTTCCCGCTGCCACCTTTTGCGCCACTGCCTACAGCCTGACTGCTGCTGGTCATTCACCAAACGACACGCGAATCACCGGCATTAATCAGCGCCTGTAGACGGAGCAAATCAGAACCAGCCGGAAGAGACAAAGAATAGCAGAAGCAAAGCGGAAAAGAAAAAAAAAAATTTCTAAATACTTTAATACAAAAATATATAACGGTATAAGCACGAAGTGTTATTGCAAACGAATACTCTGTATTTGTTGCTATTGCTGTTGTTGTTGTTGCAAAAATACTTTGTATTTGTTGTTATTGCTGTTTTCGTTGCTGCTGAAAAGCTTTATAAGCGCGAATAATTGGTTTCCTCATTTAATGTGAGTGGTCTTGTTGTTGTTGTTGAGCTGCCGCCGCCACCTCGAAAGTGTTGCACGGCAGGTCGATCATGCCACTTGACACAGACACGGCACCAGCGTTGGGCTGAGCAAAGCAGCTGCCACAGTAACAACAGCAGCAATTGAAGCAGGATGGCAGCTGCTGTTGTTGCAACAACAACAACAAAAGCGTGGCTGGTGAAAAAATATTGCGACAGGCAGTCATAATATTGCAGCCCATGAAAATTAAGAGGCAGCAACAGCAACAACACTATAAGAAACTGCAACAACACCATAGAAGACAACAACAACAATAACAAATAGCGCATCCACCAGCTGTTATCCAGCACAAAAACAGCTGCGGCAATGGCTCGGAAGAATTGTACGAAACGACTGCAACATTAACAGCAACACTAGCAGCAGCACCGGCAGCAGGCGAAAAAACCCAACAACAATAACAAAGCCAAAAAGCAGCAGCAATCGTTTGACTGTGACTCAGCAGCAGACGCACAGCAATCGTCGAACTGGGAGTGAAAGAAATTGTGGGAAAAATTAATTGCATTTTCATTATGTTGCATGAAGTCGAGAGCGCTGCGCCGCCCCAACGCCCTAACCTGCACGCCACTACTCGCCCAGCACTCAACAATATGTTTGGCAGCCGACAGGCGAGACAACTGTCAGTCAGTCAACAGCGCGGCGCTCATCGTCAGTAGCAAAGTTCTTTTGATTTTTTTTTTTATCTACAGACGAAGGTGGCGTAAGTCACGTGGTGTGCTGGGGATAGTGTAGAGCTGCGGGTGCGC
Organism: Bactrocera tryoni; assembly: GCF_016617805.1. Taxonomy (NCBI): domain Eukaryota; kingdom Metazoa; phylum Arthropoda; class Insecta; order Diptera; family Tephritidae; genus Bactrocera; species Bactrocera tryoni. Next base: position 72,862,657 of record NC_052503.1, read on the forward strand.
GTAGCGGTACCGACTTTTCCGCGCCGCTGAGGTCACTTTGATGCGGCAAATGTTGCACGAATGGCGTTTTTGTTGCTTTCTTTCGTGGATGGATGTGTGTTTGTGTACAATTACAGTCGGAGGTGTGGGATATCGGCTTGGAATGTAATATATAGTTGGTTGATGAGGATAAGGACACATTTCGATTACGATGCTAGAAAGAAAGTCAACTCAAGTTAAAGCTATTATCGAGCTAAGGGTTTCAAATTGCAGAGAGGAAATAATCTAAAGTTAAAGCTATACTTAGTATGACAGCAAAGTGTCTCAAGGTCTTAGAATAATTTTGCTTGGGGAGAACCCGTGTGCCTCTGAACATTTAAAGCCGTCGAGCTAGTTACTTTATATCATCGCCACTCTCAAAAGAGTTAAATTCTGTAAGAGAGTAGCTACTACTATAAATCTTTTGTATAAAATATAGGAGAAGCCCACTGGCTCCGAACATTTCCGAACGCCATTTGGATCTAGGAAATGTAAGGAATTGAACCATAAACCCAGTGTGATGCGTTCGGTCTGATTGTCTGCATAGACTTTAGACTTTACATATCCCCATAGGAAAAAGTCTCACGGTGTGATATCACACGATCTTGGTGGCCAATCCACCGCCCGAGAACGTGAAATTATCTGCTCACCGAAGTTTTCTCTCAATAAATCCATTGATTGATGCGCTGTGTGGGCAGTGGCGCCATCTTGTCGAAACCAATAGTTGCCGAGATCACGGGCTTCAATTTCAGGCATCAAATAGTCGATTAACATGATGCGATAATGGTCGTCAACGTCGGTTATGTACTCACCGGAATCATTTTTGAAGAAAAATGGACCGATGATTCCACCTGTCCACAAACCACACCAAAGCGTTGTTTTTTTTTAGATGGAATGGAATCTCTCTTGAATCTCTTCAGGTTGCTCTTCGTCCTAAATGTGGCAATTTTGGTTGTTTGCATAATTATTGGGGCAGAAATGGATCCAATCGCTGAACAAAATTTTCCTCGAAAACGTCGGAACTCCTTGGAACTTACCAAGAGTCTGTCAAAAATAGGTTATTGCAAAAAGTACCTCTACATGGATCACCCGCTAATAATCTATATATATGTATATGCATAAGTAGTTGCTTTTGTTGTATTGGGCAACACTTTAATGCCGGAGGCAAAACTGATGCCTCATAATGGCGTTACTTTTCAAAGGGGAAATATTGACATGCTGGCGATTTTTTGCGGGAAAGAACATTTATGTATAAAACATACACACATATGTATATATATATACAAATATACATATACATACATACACATGTGTATATATACATAAGCATTTATTAATTCCTTTTCAATACACGTTTACGTGTTACAAGCGCGCATATCAGATGAACTAATGTGAATGACTTTTCAATGCAATCAATACAGGGTGCCGAATGGAGCACATTTAGTCATACATATTTGTTGTTATATTTATATAATATATTTGAAATTTGCATAAAAATCACATATACTTGCTTAAAAGCTAGTACGAATCATATTATATGCATAGTAATCGTGTCCAATATGAGATCACCGTCACATCTTCATTTGATATATCACATCACTTTGGTTGATTTACTTAATATGCAAACTGTTTATGCTTTAAAAACATTGTGAACGGCTGCGGGTTACAAAAATGACAGAAATTCGGGTACCATATGTGGTTACGGTAATTATTTTAAATGATATCACATCATGTCATGTCACATCAGTGCAACTGTGACTTTAGGCCTGATCGCTTTGCATTCTTTCATTCGAAAATTTTCAGTTGTATTATGTACATACATAATACTTATTTTAGAACACGTCACTACATCATATCACAGGCTTTAAATTCAAATCAAAGATAGCATAAGATATCACATCATATTATCATGCACTACATAGAATTACTCAGCACAAATGAGATAATGTTAGATTAGATAGGTAATCTTAACATTATTTTAGGTCAATCGTCACATTATAATATGTATCATATCAAGTCGCTCAACATTACATTATACCCTACATGACAACACAATCATGATTATTTTAGGTCTTGACATGCATCATCATACCATATCTGCCTTATCGTAAATGGTATCGTATCGTATTGCAACATCACTTGACATATTCCTATAATATCACGCGCCACATAGAAAAATTTTAACACATCACATGGTATTACCTTATATCATTGTTTTGGATCAACCATTACTTCATCACATCAATATATTAGAACAATGAACACATTAGACTTCAACTTATCGAATCGCTTATTATCACACTACGCAAGCATATATATTTTAGATCACGTCATAATATAAATGTCATCATGTGATATCGCATCACATCACATATCATATCATATCATATCACATTTAAACACTTGAACGACCTAACCTTATTCATATCATATCACATATCACAAACATTATTATGTCAATTTATATCATATTACAAACATCAGTATGTCAATTCATATCACATAACAAACATCACCTCACGTATTCATATCATATCCTTTATCACAAATATCGCTATGTCATTTCATTATATCACGAACATCACATCACGTATTCATATCATGTGACAAACATCAGTATGTGAATACACATCATATCACAAACATCACATGACATATTCACATCGTATCACAGCATCACTATGTCAATTCATAACAAATAAAAACATCATATGACAACACATTTTATCATATATGAGATCATACCATATTTTAAAGCAACTATTAACATCACATCACTACAGTGTCCCCCATGCCACATCACACCATAATTTTGATTACCAAAAATAGCAAACCCTTATGCATTTTAAGAAATTTATTCAAAACTGTAAATGATTTTAAAATCTTTATAAATCGAAAAATAAACTATATTTATTAATCCCAAAAAATTACCAAAACTATCACCCTGTATATATTGTAATAGCATCCAAAAGGCCTTCGGTGCTTCCGGTTAGTAGAGCATTTTGTCGTAGTAAAAGTTCATTCGTTTCGCGTTTATAAAAAAAACAACAACTACAACAACAACCTAGCAGTAAAACTGTACATTGCCTCTTACCGCTATAGAAATGCAAAAAGTGCGCGAAAAAAGTAACAAATCCAATTGCAATTTCGCAAAACTGACAAATGATGCTGCCACTTGACGATGACAAAGGTGATGCGCTGCCTGGTAATGGCCTGCTGGCAGCGCACAACCGTTACCAACGCGTTAACTGAGCACACGCACATACAACGTTACATAGACATCATTTGTTGCAATGCTTTTTGTTGTTTTAATTTTTTTTCAATGCCTACGCCCACCTATTTACGCCACCGGCACCTGTTCGAATCCATCAACGATGCTATGTCGCATTTAAAGGGGCTAAATTAAACAAAAAAATCGCAGTGTGTATTTGATAAATAAATATGTGTGTGTATGTATGTATGTATTTGTGCTATGCTGCCTACATTTGTACCGCGTTCAATTGTGCCCACGGGCGACGACGCGCTTTGGCGAGTGTGAATGGTGTCATTAAGCGATTTTTCATTGCTGCAAGCACAAGTACATACATACATACATACAAACAAACACTCGTATATATTCTATATGTATGTTCATAGATATTATGGCTGCAGGTGAATTCCATTGTTTGTGCACAGTCGGTTTAACTTCGCTGCGACTGTGTGTGCGAAATTTCAGTGCGTGCGTGTGTTCGTTCGACTGAAAGTCACAAAAGGGTTGCATTGTAAAAGTACATCGGTTATGTATGTATTAGAGCCTTTGCAGCCCTGCTATGCTAGCTTCCAATGATTGAGGCTTTAATGAATTTTTCTGTCACTTCTTGTGCTACTTTTTTTATTGAAAGTCGATGGATTTAAAAATAAGTTTAGAGCAAATTGTTACAAAAGCTTTAGAAGCTTTAATTTAGCATATTTGGCAACACATTTTTTTATAAAATTATTTATGAAAAATGCTATGGTTTACGAAATACATTTTACTTGGTGGCAACGAAATTGTGTAGCGCAACAATATTCCGTCACGCGGGCACTATACAAAGTGACACCATAATTGAAGACTGAAATTTAAATTTTTTGTTGTACTGTGCGGTGTTATGGTAAGGATAATTAAAAACTAAAATCTAGGCGTTGCCACCCGTCTGAAAATGTAGGTAAAAATACCATATATTGCAAACATAGATACCGTTTAATTTGGACAGTTTGAGTAACTCTAACAGTATAAAAAATGTTTTAGCAGGGTTGCCACATGTTTTAATTTTTTTTTTAATTTCCAATATTTGTTGCTAATTTAGAAACAGTATGATTTAAGAAATTTCAAAAACTTTAACCGTTGAAATACATTTTTTGTGCACGCGTTGCCACCTGTTTTAATTTTCAATGTTTGTTGCAAATTTAGATACAATGCAATTGAAGAACTTATAGAAGCTCTAATAGCTGTGAAAATTGTTTAAAAATAAAAATCTAAGCGTTGCCAACTATTTGGAAGGTCATGTAATTATTACTATATACTGTACATATACAAATTTGAGAAGAGTAGAGTTCAAGAAGCTGCAGGCACACTAACACTTGAAAAAAAGTTTAGCGGAGTTGCCATCTGTTTACATATTAATGTATTCCAAATTTCAAAATAGTGTAATTTAAGAAGTTACTGGAAACCAACAGTTGAATTTTTTTTATCAGGGTTGCCACCTTTTTTAATATACAAGTGTTGGAATTTAAAAAGAATATCAATTAAGAAATTACAAAAACTTTGACAGTTGCAAAAATTGTTTAAAAATAGAAAACTAGGCGTTGCCACTATGTAAAAAATTCTATATGTTGCAAATTTAGGAGCAGTATAATTGCAGAAGTTTTAGCAACTGATAGTTGAATAGTTTTTAACAGGGTTGCCACCTGTTTAAATATTCAATAATACCATAATAGTATAACAGTATACATAACTTAAGAAGTTACAAGTACTTCTACAGTTCAAATAATTTTTTGAGTGGGGTTGCCACCTGTTTGAATACTCTTTTTTTTCAAATTTAGAATAATTTAAGAAGTAACAGAAACTCTGAAAGTTCAAATAATTTTTTGAGTGGGGTTGCCACCTGTTCAAAGATTTAATATTGCAATATTGGTTTTAAATGTAAAATATTTGTGAGATATGGAAATGTTTTTAAGTTCAAAAATATTTTAAACTAAAATAAGTAAATATTATTCGAAGATATCAAGTAGAGGTTCTTTCTAATAGGTTTTTAGCCGAATTTTCCGCGTCCAGTACACAGCAAAGAAAATATGGCAGCCACCGCGGAGAGTGAATACAAAGGCCATGAAAATTCGTTTCGTCGCCAATCGCAGCAACTCCGACTGATATACTTGTATGTAACGACTTGGCGCATTTTACGTTGAGAACTTTAAATTGAAGCGTACAAAATACAGCTTGTGCAAGAACTGAAGCCGCTCGACCTTCCCAAGCAACATCGCTACGCTCTATGAGCTGTTGAAAAGTTCCAAGAATATCCGACGTTTTCGAGCCAAATTTTGTTCCGGAACGAGTCCCATTTCTGGCTCAATGGGTATGTAAACAAGTGAAATTGCAGCATTTGGGATGAAGGGCAACCTGAAGAGATTCAAGACCTGCAATTTCATCCAAAAAAAACAAACGGTGTGGTTTGTGGGCGGAGGAATCATTATCATATTTCTTCAAAAATAAAGGTGACCGTTAACCCGCCGTGATAACCAATTATTTCATGCCTGAAATTGAAGCTCGTCGTGATCTCGAAGTCATTTGGTTTCAACACATCGCATCAATCTATGGATTTATTGACAGAAAACTTCGGCGAACAGATAACTTCTCGTTTTGAGCCGGTGGATTGGGCACCAAGATCGTAAGATATCACAGAGTTAGACTTTTTCCTGTGAGGATATGTAAAGTCTAAGGTCTATGCAGACAATTCTGTTGCGATGCAGGCCTTGGAGCAAAACATAATGCGTGTCTTTTCCTAGTTACTAGTCCAAATGCTCGCACGAGTCAACGAAAATTGTACAAAACAGATGGACGATCTGAGACATAGCCGCGGCCAACAATTGAAAGGAATAATCTTCAAAAAATAAATGGCAAAGCATGTGCTTTCGGATGATAATAAACCTTCCCCATTAAATTTGAAGTTGCTGTGTTTTTTCTTTGAAAAAAAGGGGAACCGCGATATGGATCACAGTTTAGCATTGCTGTGACGGTACAATGATGTTGCGGAGAGCATTTTTCTCAACCTCCCCCGAATACATATAGTACATATATGCATATCTGTATACCTTTTTTTGGATGTGTATGTGTGCTTGTATGTATTGTTATGACCCTACAAGCGCATGGGTGGGTGCCACCCTACAACAGCATATTTCACTGCGCACATGACGAATTTATTGCACTTTAGAAATTTTGCAATATTGCACACATGCACACAAACACACTCACATGCACGGATGTTGCAATGTTGCAAATATTTCGTTGTCTTTTTTGTATATCTTTGCGTCAATGCAAGCGATAATGGCCATATTTTTCGGGGACTTTTTTCATACCGGCATTTTATCTAAACACATTTGGGCGCGTTGCACATAAAGTATCATGTTAAAATATGCAACTCTTGGCAGCTAATGTCAAAATGTTGCATGCCACCAAAAGAAAAAAAGTTGCTTGAATATTAACTTTATTTATAGCGTTGGGCATAAATTCACAGTACGCCGACGACTTAAGTGCGCGAGCGCCGATATGACTGTAAATTTATGCGCCCCCAAAAGTGGAGCCTACAGCCAAGTGGCAAATGTCAATTTGTAAAAGTCTATGATATCAGCAATAAATTAGTGGCATTTAGCGCCAAACGAGCTGTGCGAAATAAAAAGTTATTAAAAGTGTGGCAAAGTGGCGCGGCTGTTGCTGGGCGTAATTTCAAGACACTCAGCAGTTACCTTAAATTGCGCTGAATTGCTGCAATTAACGGCAAATATGCAACGTCGGCAATTGCAGCACTGGCTAAGTAATTCATGTTGCCACACTAAGTGGCATTTACACTTTAATTTTATGCTGCAATGCGTGCTTTCTCTTTCGTGAGCGCAGCCAGCGTGGCATTTAGCGCGCAGGAAATGCGGCAGATAATAAGAAAATCTACTAAATTCTTAGAGAAAGTCAAAGAGAATGGCAAGTCATTAGTACTAAGTGCAGTTAAGAAAATAAAACTAACGGACAGCCAGCAAGAATCAGAAAAAAAGGTTAAGAGCAAAGCCACAACAGCAGCTAACGCACGGACAGCGCTACAGCTGTTGCTTGCGACTAAAGTCAAAGGCGACAGCACTTTCTCACAACTTCGTGCAACAAACGTTACACGCAGACCACGCTGCTGGCGTTTGCGGAAGCGCAAGTTAGTCCTAAATGCCGCTGCTTCCGCGTCTTCCAGTTTTCTTTGCTCCTTCCTTACCAACCTTGCGCCTTCTGTCTTCCTTGCACCTTCCTTAGCAACCTTGCGCATGCTGACTTCCTTGCGTCTTCCTTATCTAACTTGCGCCTTCCTTACCTCTGTTCCAGCCTACCTTAAGCTCTCCTCGTGCCAATATGCTAGCTGCCAAACGCCAGACGCGCTGCTGTCACGCCACAGCTTGCCAAACACATTGCCACACACTTTATTTTCCATTGCAGCTGTCCAGCTTTTCAGCTCTTCAGCCGCATTCGTCTGCACGCTATTTAAGTGGTTTTTGATGAGAAAATGAAAGGTAATTTCAGTCACACAGCACTTCCACTTTCTAAAGAAAGCAATACTTTTTCACGCCACCGCCACCAACAGCCGGTCCAGCGCTGCATCGTCACTTTCATGCAGCTCCTTCGCTTTAATTCCGCCTCCTAGCCAGCAGCCAGCAAACTCATTACCTTTACGATTACCACTTCGGCTTTTATTACTTTCTTCGCCACTTCATCTTCATTTGCCTTTGTCCTTCGGCTTGTCAGCCTGCCAGCCTGCTGTCGCCTTTGTCCTGGTTTTGTGGTGCTTATGGCATTTATCCTTTCTTATTTGCACTCATCCGCCTTGGTAGCCGTGAAAATATATTGTCATATTAATTTATAGGAAGCAATCAACGCTTGGTTTAAGTTGCTGTTGAATAGGCGTCCCGAACGCTGTGCTTACTTCCCGCTTTGGCCGAAAATTGCGAGACGGCGGCATTTTATTTGGTTTTATTTTCGGCGCAATTTTTTCATTAGTGCAATTTGGGCAATAAAAATTGCTGATGAGGAAGGAGTTAGAAGTAGTTGGCAATGAAACATGTTAAGGTGAGTGATATAATTTTACATTAAGAGCTTTAATAGAACCGGCTTTAGATAATAAGACTAACTGTGGAACCGCTTTAAAACAGTGCTTAATACTGTTTAGGTTCACTCTGAAGAAGCCTTAGTCGGTAATGTCCCCTGTTTCGACTATTCCTTGGTTTGTGATGTATACCAATGGATCTTTATTTCGCCGACAATAATAAATCACCAACGTCAAAGACCACGGTCAACAGTCGAAATGAAGAACTTCGCCGACGAACCTGCTCCAAAGAAGGCGAAGGCTGTTCAATGAGGTTGGCCACCGCTTCCTGGCATTCGCAAGGTGTGACATCGACTACCTGCATGAAGGCAAAGCGGTTACGAGGCACGGCTATAACGAATGCTTAGTCCGACTCGAGTTCGATATCAAGAAAAAAAGGTTTTATTTGACGAAAAAAGGTTCCCACCTTGACAATGCTGTGATTCTATCCGCTCAAGCAGAACAATGAAAATTTTATTCAATTAGGTTATAACCAACTACCCCATTTACCGTACTATTAAATTTTGGACAGTGCTACTTCTTCTTGTTTCCAAATTTGAAAAACTCACATTTCGACCACAAATTTGAGCCGAGCGAGGTGGTTGTAGACCTTCAGAACACACATTTTGCAGTCAGGTAAAGAAGTTGTATATGCCGAACTTTTCCAATTACGACTTCATGGACGGGGATCCAAACCATTCCAAGGACATCCCTCCAGACAAAAGTTAGTACCTGCAGGAGACAGCTGGTATGAGAAGGAGATCTCTCCAATCAAAAGTTAGTTGCTTTAGAAGACAAATGGTATGAGGCTTTGCGAAAATATTGAACGCCAAAGAACATAAAACGAATATATTGAAAATAAAACCGAGGTTTACCGAAGATCTTCTACTGAAAAATGGCAGGAGACGCTTTGCCAGAGCCTGATTCTGGTAGTCGAAGATTTGGGTTTGTGTCTAAGGGCAACTTTAACTGTTTAAGATCATTGTAGAGTATGATCGTTGAGAATGAGTTCGATGAATAAGAGTGGAGTAATTTAGTGATATTTCTATACCAGACCGGAATGTTAATGTGGTAGCTATTCTGGACACCCAGCTCCAGTTGAGGGAAATTATTTTCTTCCTATCATGGCGTGCTCGTCGAACATCCCCGGCAACTTGAACAACTTTGGGAGAGACGACCTATCCCAGACGTTCGGCAACAGGCGAGAGACAGGCGGGGTCCCTCCTTGCGTTTTTTTAATCTACTGCTGAAACCGGAGTGGCTTTTCTAAAAGTATATGCAGCAGAGCTATCAGCGCAGCCTTTCCCATTCTAGAAAAAGCAGCGAAATGGGGTTGGTCTACTTGTGAACGAGGGCAAGTGAAAGTGCCTGGAGGCGTCTGAGAAAGGCCATGGAGCATTCGAGAGAACTGTTCTCCGCAAAGCCTTTGGAGCCTTCCGTGTTAGCGCTGAATATTGAAGACGATGAGACCACGAACTGCATGAGCTCTGGGAGCACGAATGCGCTGGTTAGACCGTATAAGGTAATGATCCAACGAAAATTTCTTTCCTTTTGAAACCCATGGGTGGACAAAGGAAGCAATGACGCCAATGGAAGGACCAAGTGCATAGCAACCTATCTATTACTGGGATGCGCAACTGGTATGACCTCGCAAAGGATAGCGGAAAATAGCGAAGTATTGCGTTCTGGCCGCAGTCCGAACCAGTATCAAAGAAGAAGACGAATATCAAATCTAGTGGGCTTGTACGTCAAAGAAGAAGAAGAATACTAGGTCCAGTTGGCTTGTAGGTCAGCATCGCTTCAAGGATGGATCAGTAGAGAACGGTAAATGGAACAACGTCTTGATAGAAGACTGTTCCTTTCTTGAGATACTAGGCAATTCGCGACAAGTATTTTTGTAGTTCAAAAATTATTTATTGACCGTCCTGTGCAAAAATAGTAGTAACTTCAAGTTTTCCACATTTACATTTGAAAAATTCTACTCCATGCCAGGAGCCAGCGTTTACCTGACTCAGCAGTAGACGACGGCTAAAGACAAAACAATACGTTTTTCACAAATTACGTATCCCCTTTATCTATTTCTATTGATGGCAGAGTTGGGCGCGCGACCGTAGAGCCGTCACGATTAATTTTACGCTCCAGCGTGCAAAGCTGTATGCAACAAGGCATGGCAAAACACGAACACATGCAGAGCAGCGTTGAGGCATGAAAAGTATTACCAACCAACACACGCAGGAATATGCAACAAACACATGAACATACAGTCATATTCGATTTGCTTTGGCAATGGCGCTTGTTGCAACATCACATATGGCTGAGTGCCGCACTGCTTAGGTCACTGGTTTGAGCTGCAATTTAATGCGCTGACCAAACGACAGCATCCGTTTCCGTTTTTCGGCTCGCCATGCGTTCGAGAATGCCGACAAAATGGTGGCAGGGGCGATTGGGTGAAAGGTGAGTGGCTATACTGCGGCCATTGAGCAACTCGTTGAGCTCGCCAAGCGACAAAACATGCCACACCGCAAGTGGCAAAACTCGTTTCCTGTTCAAAATGTTGCACGCACATATGCAATAAACAGGCGTACACACTTACCCCAACATGCAACACAATTTATTTGTGCTGCGTTAAGGATATGACGCACTATATTTGGACGGTCGGTAGTCGAGAAGAAAATTTGTGCTCGCTTTTGCGGTGATGTGGTGTCTGTCTGTATGTGTAACACTGCATACAGTGCAATTTTAATAGCTAAATTACGTAGCTACGTAGGCAATGAATTTTGCTGTGGCAGCATTTTCTTCTTGATTTCAAGGTTACACTAGCAGAAATTTCGACAAGCGGCTAAAATGTGTGATTTTTTGGCATGAAAAAGTAATTTTGGTTAATTTTATTAAAAAATAATAAATACTAAAATAAAAATAAGAAATAATTTTTGAAGGGTTACCATATAATTTAAATAATTTTCTGGAACAGTTAGAGGCAGAGTTGCCATATAATTGATTACGGAATAAAATGCAAATAAAAATGAAATTTCATAGGCAAGCAGGAGCAGGGTTACCATATAATTTAAATAATTTTTTGAAGCAGTTAGAGGCAGGGTTGCCATATAATTTTTGAGTAACAGAATTTGGTTCAGAACATAGAATATATAGTGCAATTCATGTAACAGAAAAATGTTCATATGAATAGTCAGGCAATCCTACTCGCCATATAAATTAAATAATTTTTGTAACAGGAGGAACAGTTAGGGTTGCCAAATAATTATTTACGTAACAATATCTTTTTTCTGGACGTAATTTTTATACGTATATTTCAATGGTTTCAACACAGAATACTTCATGCAAGTAGTTAGGAGTAGGGTTACCATATAATTGAAATAGTTTTTAGGCTTGTCATTTAGTTTAAGTTATAAAATGTTAATTCGAAGCATAAAGTAGGGGTTGCCGTATAATGTAAATAATTTTTGAAACAGGAGGACAGTTAGGGTTGCCATATAATTTTTTCAGTAATACTATATTGGTTCAGTTTATAATTCATATGTTTATACATATGCTATTAAGACATACAATTTCATATAAATAATGTTTTAAGTAGAGTTGCCAACTATTTTCTTTATTATATTTAAAAATTTTTTTTTTAATGATTTCATTTATAGTTTCTACTTTTAATACTAATTATATAAGCTTTGCTCGACAAACAGCGCATAGGGTTGTCTTGCAGTAATTAGTTTAACAAATAACTAGATAATATAAGAAATAAATGTAAAAATCTTAAAACCGTTTACTTTAATGATGACTTATTTTATTACTTTGACCCATTAAAAATGAATGATAACGAGTTGTTCAATTTTAAAATATTATATATAAAAATTTTGAGCACAGAGTTGCCAACACTACATATAATGTACATTTTAAAAAGTTCGTAAATTGAAAACTGATAAAAAGTAGTTTAGTAATAAGTTTGCCATTTTTATACACATAGAGTTGCCATATGACAATTATTTTAGTAAATAAACAAAATTTTTAAGCGATAAATATAATAATATAATAATTAGCGGTGCCATACATATTTATTTTATTAAAAAAATTTCTGACAAGTTATTCCATTTTTAAGTATTATAAATAGTAAGTGTTGGCAACTCTATCGCCAACCTTATATACAACTTACATTTTAAAAGGCTGTGAAGTTTAAATTAAAACATAAAATATATTGCATATGTGTACTGATTGCCAAGGTTGACAAGCAAATTTTTGCATTTAAAAAAAAAATTAAAATTAAAAAAAAAAATTTTAAAATTTGTTAATGAATTTAATGTAAATTCAATCCCACAATACTCCTCAACACAAAGATTGCATCAAATACGAATATTCTTAAAAAAAATTTGTGGCAAAACTTTCATACAGACATTTTTTTTTCAGTGTAGAAGGTTTTTATTAAATAACTTAATGCTAATTTATTCCCACAATACTCCTTAACACAAACATTTCATTAAAAACGCATGTTTCATAAAAAAATAGGTGGCAAGCCATCATACAGATATTTTTTTTTTCAGTGTAGAAAATTTTTAAGAAAAAAATTAATGCTCATTTATTCGCACAATACCTTTTAACACATATCTATGTATATTTCATAAATACCAAAAAAAAAACAAAAAAAAAAACAATTTGAAATCTGTGGTAACCTTTCTTATCGGAACTATTTCTCACAGTGTAGCCGCTCATGAATATTCACATTTACACGCATCGCAGCGCACATTCATCGCGCGCAGTTTGAAGCAACGCCAACAACGACATCATACACAATTACGCACATGTGAGAGCTTGCTGCAGTGGACCATGCGGTTGGCCACGTGGCAAGCGTGTGTCGGCCAAATGACCATGCAGCACAAAAACAACAAGCAAGCGCGCTAGCGAGGGCTGATTGGTTGATTGCCGGTCAGGCGGCTGTGAAATATGCAGATGCAGCACAATTTTCTTACAAACACACACACACACACGCATATATTTGTATAGATGCACCGGCGCATATGGGTGCCGTTACACGCTTGTGTGCATGCAAGCTTTTGATTTTATAATTGCATTACAAAGCCAAATAATAATTAAGCTCAATGCAGCTTGAAATTTCGCCATGCATTCGTTATTGCTATTGTTTTTGTTATTGTTGCTGCTGGTCGCGTCAATGGCATTGCAATTTTTCCGGTCGTTTGCGCACTGATTGATTCGTTTTGCATTCGTTTTTGGTGCGACGAATGTCAAACCAAAGGATGGAGAGAAGTGCAAAAAACAACAAAAAAATTTTCTGGGGCTTGAGTATAGAATTGGTAGGACACAAATATGAGTTTTCTTTAAACATTGATTTCCATATCTCCAACTTAAGTTGCTTTTCAGCATAACATTTTTTGATATTTAATGTCTTTACAAAGCTCGCTTTCCTCTTAATTTCATCTCGGGCTACTTATTCTGCCAAGTTATCTAATTGCCTGCTTCCTTACGATCCTGTTTATATACATATCCATATATGCAGGCATACTATGTATGACACTCAGCTGTTTCTTCTTGCAATTTTCTCATTCCTCATTTTCACATCTACTTCGTGTGAATCTTGTGCACTCACCTGTCACGTTCAATTAACTAAGCCGAATCGTTGTCTTGTTGCAGCAAATTGACCCTGAAATGGCCAGTGACCACAAAGTAGTGCCGCACTCGAATCGCATATGCATCAGAAGGTGCGGTACTACGAAGAAGAAGAACAAGCATGACAAGCAATTTTAGGAGAATAGCTAGAAAAGTGTCGGACTGGAAATACTGATATTTTTGGATGGCTTTTACAGGTTATATAAGTAAGTATAAATTCCTAATTGGTCCGATTTTCATCGAAATTTGCAGATTATCACGTATCACGACTCAACTAGGCCTTTAGGAGGCCCTTTGTGTTACCACCGGTATTAAAGTCCCTCATTTTATTGGCTCCTCTCTGAACCACACCGTGTTTTGCATGAGGTTCATCGGTACAAAAAGTTATATCTGTGCAACCTCCGAGGTAAAGTCGATCGATAGTTGGGATCACTTTTCTATATAACAGCTTCTACAATAGTCATTATAAGGTATTTCTAGTCTCCTAGCATGTCTGCCCATTAAGCAGTGAGCTGTTATTACTACTATTGGAATTCGTATGCCATTCCACTTGAGTTTTAATAGTCGGTATTAAAGGTCCATCTTCCATCCATGCCCGGTTCGTCTGGTTTTCCGCAGTTTAATTGTAGCTTAGTGCCTGTTCTGGCTAGTTCATCTATTTTATAATAACTAGGACTAACACTATGTCCTGGTATCCATTGCAGGTTTATCGTGAAATAGGTTGTTAGATCTACCAAGAGATTAACACATTATTTCAATGTCTTTAACGAAACCATATGAGATTTTAGTGATTTCACGGCCTCTTGCCAATTTGTATATTTTGTATATATAAATATATTCATTGCTGTCAGCACACTATTTGTCTGAAAAACAAGACTTTCTGTAATTGTTTGTATCTTCGCTTGTAAGAAGCTGTAGTGATCTGGTAAACGGAAGGCGATTTTGATATCTAATTTTGCAGACAACACCTCTCCCTGTTTATCTAGTTTGGATCCATCCGTATAGATGCTTATATCTCTACGTATCGGTTTACCTCGCCTCTTTGCCACTCTGCTCTGGAAGGGAAGACAATACTGGGGACCAAATATAATTTAAATTCAACAGAATCTTTCGAAAATCCGTGGTAATGGGGGGATTCGGGTACTAAGCATCATAGAAAGTCCCTTACAACAGGCGGCTAATTGAGATAACTTCCTCAGTCCAAGAGCTGACTTCACTGCTATTTACAGAACAAGTCTCCTGGCAGTAAATAGTATGTAAATTGCCTTTCTGCATATCAGCTATAACACGCCGAATATTATCTGACAAGGCGTCAATTGTCTCGGTCTTATCTGTGTAGACAAGCGACCTCACATAAATTTAATTTAATAATTGCCTCTTCTCATAAACCATACACCAGAGTGACTTTTTAAGAATCGATTGGCCAACTCACAATCGATTGGTAACAAGCTTGCATGATTTGAAAGAGTAAGTCTTTTTGTTATGAAATGAAACTGAGTATAAATCAAAATTTGCGACTGATGTGCTAAGAGGTTTGTGAATACTTGGAATACTTCTGATTACGAATGCTTGAGTAAAAATAGTAAAAAAGCTTGACGGGCCATTAGTTTTTATAACAAAAAAATCTAAAAATGTGGAGAATGAAATTGAAAGAATTGCAAACTATTTCCGGCAAACAAAGGCTTTTAAGGAACTGTAACAATAGCAGAGTTATTTTAAGATATTTCTGGTTCTTCAGATACCGTAGCCGATCTCCAGCTGGATCTCCACAAAATGTTGTCAAAAAATTGTCTGGCGGTGAGGAAAATTTTTCTGCTTAAAATTAGCGCATGTCCAAAACAAAATGGATTTATTATCGCTATTATTAAATACAAGTCGAAGAACTAACTAAGCAAAATTTTGCTTTTTAGAAAAATGTCGGCTTCGCAATAAATTCGATTTGTATAGAAAACATTTTCATTTCAGCGATGCAAAAAATCAAAATTATAACCAAATTGTGTAAATAAATCTATATATATGCAAAAATATTCTTGTGTGAAATTCACTAGTGGATATAACCACGTAGGGCAACAAAATGAGGCATAAACTTAGGCGCATAGTATATTGAGGACAAACAAAGTTATTAAAGCATAGAATATGTGGTCCGAAAAGTGATACTGGAGCGTAGAAATATAGTATATATGCCAAAAATTCCATAGAGTGAAATTCACAAGTGGATTAACCCCTTAAGTCTACAAAATGAAGTATAAGGTTAGGCGCTTATTATATTGCGGAATAAACAAAGTGGCTAAAGCAAAGATTATGTGGTACAAAAAGTAATGTAGGCGAGTCGAAATATACGTATATGTTTAGTAGCTGCTTATTTGTCGGAACCAATGATATAGGGCCACTATATCGTATAGCTGTCATAAAAACTGAACGATCGGAATCAAATGCTTGTATAGGAAACTTTTTTATTTGACAAGGTATCTTGACAAAATTTGGCTCGAATTATTGCTTAAGTTAGCAGTGTATACTCTGAAGAAATTGAATAGATCGGATCACTATAGCATATAGCTGCCATACAAATTGCACATTCGGATTCGAATGCTTGTATTGAAAACTTTTTAATTTGACGAGCTATCTTTACGAAATTTGGTAAGAGTAATTCTTTTAAGTAGTTATGCTATCTCTGAAGAAATTTTTCAGATCGGGCTACTATAGCGTATAGCTGACATACGAACTGAACATTCTGAACTAAGTTTTTGTACAGAAAACTTCTTATTTGAGTTGGTATCTTCACGCAATTTGGCACAGGTTCTTAACTCAAACATTGATAAAATCTTCCAAGAAACTGTTCAGTTCGGACTATTATAGCATATGGCTGCCATACAAACTGACAGATAAAAATAAGTACTTGTACGGCATCTTTGCTATTTGTGTAGGGTATCATGGTATCAGTGTTACCAAAATTGTCGTATTTAATTTTAATGATATCTGCAATTAATTTTGAAAATATTTTCTTAAAGTTTACAACGAAGATGTTTCAGAAATAAAATTTTAATGCACTTACCTTACCTGATCGCAAAAGAAAAGCTGAAAAAAGGCAGAAAATAATAATGATTAATGATTTGTAGTGAGAAATTCGTATAGAAAATAAAAATATCTAACACAATGCTGCAATAGAAAATCGCTGCGCTGGCATACTCATACACACACATACAAGCGAGCGAGCAATATTACAGCCGCACGCTGTTTCTGAACAAAATTGAAGGCAACGGCCAGTGGTGCGCAGCAAAAGTGGCACAAATTGCAGTCACTTCAAGTTGTATTGCACTTGCATTGCGGATGGCGAGCAAAAACAGCCAAAAAGGCGCAAAGCCTCAACTAAACTCAAACAAAACAAAAGTAAAGCGCACACACACACACGTACGAGGCTGCTATTGTGAGTGTGTGCAACTGGGCGAACAAGCGAAATTTTCATTTATCCAGCAGTGCAGCTGGCATTGTTGCAGCGGCTTAAACCAGATTGGAGGTTGCAAGCAACAAAACACACACATTTACACACACAAACATGTAAGTTGCCCTAAAGTATGCTATGGGCGGCGGCACATGTGAGCTTAGCGCAATTTGCCAACATTTTGCGTTTGCTCCAAATTGCTAAAAATATATTTTTTCGTTGTTTTTGCGGTCCAACTGCCGGAGTTAACTTGAACAACTCAGCATTTTTGCTGCCACTTAAGCGGAATTAGTGGTCACTGCGGCAGTGGTGGTGCGCTTACATCGCACACACACATATAAATGCAATGCGAACACTTGTTTGGGTGTGGAAAGCGGTTGAGCTGATTTGTATTGACCCGATATTATGCACTTGTGACACACATACACACACACTTAAACACTGAAAAAAAAAAACAAATGCATTGAAAAACACTTGAGTGGAGTGCCGCTGCTGCTTGCCGCCTGTCGCCTGCCGCTTGCTGCCTGCTGCCAACGCCGCCAATGCAACTCAATTTCTAGCCGTTGCTGCAAGAATGCGCCCACAGCTGCTTACGGTGCTTGTGTGGCGCCTCAATGCGCCCAATGCAACAACGCGCGCATATTGTGTTTTCACTCTCAGCTCCAATACATTTGCTGCAACTTCAATTTCGTCTGTATGTGTGTGTGCATTTTATTCTTCTGCTGCCTTTGCTTATAAATTTCGTTTGCAGTTTCGTTTCTCCGCAAATTTCTAGCAATATAAATATTGCAGCTTCTATGTGTGAGTGTGTGTATTTTACAGCTTGTAGCGCTTAGGTCAGCGCTGGTATTATGAAGTAACGGTTATTGCGGTTTAACGAGTACTGTTATGTGCCATACAATATTGAAATTTGATTTTGCGTCATTCGTTTACTTCGTTTATGTATGAAGCAGATTTTTGTATATATTGTTGCATACTTTCCTGCGCAATTTTTAATAGTTTCCAGTTCACAGTGGTATTGAGGTGTTAATTTCGTATTGTAAATTGTTGAGGGCTTATGTGGCAGGTATAGTGAGTACAAGTTCATATTTTTAGACAAGTAAGAGCAACAAATAATAGTGTGAAAGGGTAAGTGTTGAAGCGCGCCATCTATGATGAAATATGGTTGGCTTCAAAATATTTCCTCTTTCAACGAACAAATACCAGTTCTCTTCCGAATGGTTGAAGATACTCCAGCTCCGAGAATATTTGACACAGTACCCTCGGGGGAAGGCAGAGCAAAAGGAAAGACCAGGTGGAGATGGACCTGGCTACACTTGATCAACAATCTCGCATTCTGAGGTTGGATTTTTGGAACGTTTTGAGCTTAGCAAGCGCTAGTCCAAACTAGAACTTGTGCGACTGCGGGTTTCTTCTGGCACAGGGTGAACAGTAAGAGGTACTCTGAATAACTGGATTTTCGTCGATTTATGAGGTGATGTGGGTTAAGGAATATTCGAGTAACATAAAGGGCGAGTAACATAAAGGGCAAATATCTGTCCATGTATAACAGGAATAGAAAAGGGCATCTTTTTGGCATCGGTCCGCTGGGAGGCAGATGGGTATACATTCCCCTAAGTTGTCCCTGACCATTCAGCACCTTCAGGGGTAGTTTGAATCATTGGATCCTTGAGCAACACCTCAGATCTTGGAACACAGGCATTACAGTTTATACCACAAAGTTACTTTTGGGTAGTGTTGATGGTGGAGGGACCAAAAAGTGTTTAGTTCTAGAGAAAAAGTAACCAAGTAACATTTTAAGGATCATTTCAAGGCACCTACCCTTATAATCACATCTTCAGAAAATGAGAAAAGTGGATTTGGGTGATGCAGAACATGTGCAGATGATGATGAGTCGCTGGAACGTAGTCTTTGGGAATGCACACGCTTCAGCTGGTTGAGACGGTTCTCTATGTTCCAACTGAAGAGACATTTTGCAGCAGGGGTGGAAAAGAATTAAGCGTTTTCAAAAATTCACTGAGTTGCTGCAAGAGGCTTAATTTGGTTATCAGCCGTCAGCACAATGGGCCTAATGATGGTCTAAGGGCGGCCGCATGTGATCTGCTGTCTTGCACTTTGGTTTTCACCTAATCAATCAACCGAGCGAACATATTTTTAAAGCAGAGTCATGGCTTTTTTTGGAGAATATTTTTAAATACGCCCGACTTGCGATTTCTATGAGATTGTTTTTTAAGTTTCTGGCCATATTTCTTTCACAAAATTATGAGTGTGTGACTAGTAAGCTTACTTGACTGCGTTTGCGATCAAATTTTACTTTTAAAGACAGAACTAGTACCACTGTCAGCACAATAAAACTTGTCGCAGCAGTTGAGAAATGCCAAATATGGAATATAAGAACATTTACGAGTATAACTGTGTACTTCGGATTCACATGTGAGTACGAACTCTGGGTGTGAGCACATTTTCTCATTGTATGCAATTGCTGGTGCATTTGGAACTACAAGTTTTGAATACACTTCCTTCAAGTGCACATAATTTTATTTAAATATCCTGTAAGCCAACATTATGCGTTGCTCAACGACCCGACCATAAGGCCAAGCACCAACTCTTGTAAAAGGTGAGTTGAAAAATAAAAGTGGAAAAAATAACGCATGTATTTGAACACGTATGGCAAGGTGGCTAGAATATTTGGTTGGTTGACTGGATGGCGCACTCGAAAAGCCACTCAACTTGCAGCCACATATTGTGGAAGGCAGCTGAATGTGGCTGTATGCATGTGTATGTGTTTGAGTGTTGATACAAGTTTTTCAATTCAATTTTTTGTTGATTTTTCGAAATTTTTCTCAATATTTTTCCACCGTTGTTAATTTCATACATGAATGGACACATTTACTGCTGAAAGATTGAATGATCGCTTTTTATTTTATTTCAACAGCATTACACACACACTATATATATACACCGACACATATGCAGGCACTTATACACGCACATATACACACACATGCCTCCTCATATGAAGTTATGCCTCTGCCATAAGTAGGCTGCTCACAAATACCACTTTCTATATGCAGCACGCGTTCTCACCAGTCAAAAACAACAACAATAACAACGCATGCATTTATGAACCTTGATGTCTATATTTACAATGGCAAACAAGAAATTGTCTAACTTTTTCTTTCTATGCAGCAGACGAGCTTCCTTCCGTCCTTTTCTGATTTGCCCCACACTCACACGTGCTCATCTTGCCTAGCAATTGCCTAGCGGTAAGTAAGTAACATATTCTATTTTTCCTTGAATGCTTGTAAATTTTTCGTAGCCATCTTTTTGGCGTTGCGCCAAATCGAAAAATCTTTGCATGAGACACTTGGTAATTTCGAAAAGAGATTGCATTGTAAGCCAATAATGTACTCACAGCTGCTGTGTTGAGTGGTTTGAGGTGTGGCTGTTGGCATTAGTTGACTGTGATGGGGTCAGGTGAGTTGATTTTCGAGCGCTGAATGGGCAGTCCTCTAGATGAAGTAGTAAAAATGTGTATGCGCTTGATTTTAATGAGATTTATGCTTTGAGAACGAGATGAGATATTCAGAATTTCAGGTAAATAATTGGTAGTAAATA
Source organism: Bactrocera tryoni (assembly GCF_016617805.1). NCBI lineage: Eukaryota > Metazoa > Arthropoda > Insecta > Diptera > Tephritidae > Bactrocera > Bactrocera tryoni. Next base: position 72,883,708 of record NC_052503.1, read on the forward strand.
GAAGAGAAAATATTATATAAATGAGCTTAATAAAAACTTTTCTTCAAAACAGTGAAAATATGTATTCGCTTGACTTAAATAAGTGTCTCGAGATGAAATACTCAGAGTTTTAGTAGGTTTTAGGTAGGAGTAAGTAGGTAGTAATAGTTATGTAGTAGGCAAAAGTTATATTTTATAAATGAGCTTAGTAAAATTTTTTTTTCAAAACGACGGCTCAAGAATTACTGAAATGGTTAACTGGAAGTTCAATAAAAAGGAAAATGACATCTGGAAGTCTTCGCTAATTTGCAATGACTGAATAATATGCGTAGAAACGTATTGTATATCAAAACATTATAATATAAACCGTATGAGAAGTGTGCCTTTAAACCAATGAAATGATATGTATGCTGTAACAGACGCCTAAAAATGTGCTTAAAGCATTGTATAAACGATATAGTAGATATTCATACAATTACTTGACACTTATCGCAGCTTAAGAGGCATACTTTAACCAAGCTACAGCGGTGAGTCGAATATGGATAAGATCTTCTTAGGATTATCTACAGAACTGTCAAGTTCCAACGTGTTTAAAGATACAAGAATACAAGAATGAATTTGAACTTCGATTGAAGCTATAATACTCGTTACAAATCATCTCCTGTAATGATTGGAAATGGGTGGCCATGGCTATATCAACAGTCTTCGTGAATGTGGTCGAAGGAACCATCCACACCTGGCGAAATTGAGGAAATGTTGCGTTACAGCAATTTTCCTTTGCCTACTCACGATTGTAGGGTGATCAGACTGGAGGGGACTGAGAAACTTCATCGTAAATAAGGAATTGTGACACCTGGGGGACCACAAGCTATAGTGTCGAGAGGATGGTTATTATTATATTATACCTACTAAGAACCGATATCAATTTTAGTATAGAATCGGTAAGATCAACTTCAGTTTCAATAAAGTATTTGGATTTAACGAAGTTTTCGAGAAATCATAGTAAACCTAATTTCTGATGTCTAAAAATGAAGCAGCTGATAATTTTACAAATTTGTTTTGGAACGCGCATGGAATAACTTTCATTGATTACCTTCAAAGAGGCAGAAATATTTCAAAGCATTGTTGGACCGCTTAAAGAACGAAAAGCCTGAAAACAATGCACCGTCACACAAGTCAGTGAAAACGATGGCAAAAATCCATAAACTGAGCTTCGCACAACTTCTGCATGCGCCGTATTCTCCATATCCGTCCCCCAGCAACTATTTTCTTTTCTCAAATCTCAAAAGAACGCGCGCTGGAAAGAAATTTTTGTTGAATGAAGAGGTGATAGCTAAAATTGAGGCCTATTAGAAGCAAAGGATAATTCGTACTACAAAAATGGTATCGGAAAGGGGGAGTCGCTATAATCAGCGTATCACTCTTGAAGACAACTATGTTGAATAAAAAAAATCGAATTTTTTCAAATTATTTAAAGAAGCTGGAACTTACATTTTATTAGACCCCTCCATCTATTGCCCAGTAGATGCCTTCAAATCCAATAAAACTTAATTAACTCAAGGAAAAAGTTCTGCATAAGCTGAACAGGAGAAAAATTTGTCACAAAATCCAAAATACTTTCCATTTCATATACAGGGGCTTGTTTTATACCCTTAGCTTGGCTAATACTTTATCTTGATCAATTTTTTATTATTATACAGGATAACTGCATAGTCCCATCTTGCAACCCGTTTGCCTGCTCGTTAGGCTTTATTATTCTGCGGCCAGAAGCTCAGGCTTCATATCAGACAGCACTTTATTCAGCTATCATCCGCTTAAACTGAGCATGCAGTTCATGGTGTATGTGGTCCAAATAATCTAATGCCTCCTTCAGATAGTTCTAGTGGATGATCAGGAGTTCAGATAAAATACCTCCTCACAAAGTAGATGGTTGTCACTTGTACAGTTTGAACGGCATAAAGACTAAAGCTAAAATAATTGCCTACTCGCCAGTTAACTGATCTCTTCTTTATTTTGTACAGTCGCTATATGCGCTTTGTGTGTTTATGAACTTGGTTTTAGCCGCGTCAACAGCCGCTGAGACAACTAATGATGGCTTAAATTGAATCTAATCATCATTAACAATTATATATAGGCGCTTGTGTCAGCCATAAATTCTGCACGTTCACTAGGTGGGCGTGTGCGCGTGTCGACTGAATGCCAGTTAAGCATGGTCGTGCGCCTTGGCATATGCAAATAATTAAACGCACATTCAAAGCGCCGGCAAGTATGCTACGGCAGAGTGAGTGAGTGAAGATGAGGGAAATTTATGTGTGTGTCAGCGCATGTGTGCGCACTGCATAAGCATATTATCTGCACACCTCTGCTGTTGCTGCTGCTGAATAGCCAGCTTCTTGTCAGCTTTGAAATATTTCCCCAAAGTGCCAACACGTACGAGTACATGGCAGCAGCTGGGAGTGTGGGGATCAGCCAACGCAGCAGTGCGTTGACTTTTGCAAGTTTTGCATTGCCGAATTGTATATGCCGTTATACATGATTGCATGCAATCAGCATGTTGCAGTCACAGGCACGTGTGCATATCTCTGCCGGGTCCAACGCCGCGCTGACGCTGCCGCTCTGTTCTGCTGCTTTGTAGCTCTGTTCAGCTGCGTCGCTCGGCTCTGTGGAGTTGCCTGCTTTTTTTCTGCTTGAGTCCTGTGTGGTTTGACCGGCCGATAATGCATGCGCTCAGGTCAGCGGTGGCTAATAAATTTGAATATTAATTGTCAGCTCACTCTCGATCTGTGTGTGCGTATGGCTATGTAAATGCGCTTGTGTGCAGCAGACGATAATAATATTTTTTCAGCAGGGAATTCTAGACTGCAGTTGTAATTGAGTTAATCAAGTATGCAGCTTGCTGTTAACTCTATTAAAGTTCTCGTTGAAATTCGGGCATCTGTGAAAGCTTCTTCATTTCTTGGAGGATTTATTGAAATGCTGCATCTTCTACATAAACGGTTCTTATACTTTCTTTATTTTTATTTATTTTCTCCTTAATTTGCAAGCAACTTCACTCAATTACTTTGTCCACCCAGCAGCTTTTACGCTGCCGTTGTGGCATTAATTCGCCGGTGTCAGCGATTTATCGCCCCGTATTTTCGGGCAACTAGCGGCTGGCCATGCGCCAATAGACCGAACTCGCTCAGCTCACTTTTCGAGAGTGCCGAAATAACAGTGTATCCACAAGTCGCACCCTTCCTCGTTCCTTTACTGGTCGCGGTCTTCGCTATATTAATGTAAAGGGTGGTCCAAGGAGAGCTTATGGTCGCGAAAGTTGCTATAAGACTTAGGGAATTTGGGATTCTTAATGAACAAGTGTCTGTTTATTCGGAAATCTTCGAACGATTTGATTTTATACTGAGTCTTTTAGATCAAAGAATCGCCAATCACAACTCTGGCGGGGTTTGCTCTGTTCACATACCTTGGAGGGAGTAACAACCTTTTGAAGATAGGCTCCCGGCATGCAGCCCTTTTAGAGAAGTACTATCTACGCTAATAGCAGGACGGCGACACTAGAATTGAGCTAACTTTGGCTGGTTAAGTAATGCCTAACTTCATAATAAATGGCATAGAGTCACTTTGTCATAAGACTAGGAGCCAGGCCACAGTGGCATCGCATTTAACTGTAAAGTTGACAATCTTGCAAAAAAAAAATCAGCCTTGCGCTGATATCAGAATGAGTTCGTGTATCTCTATTCATATATTCTACTACGGGATAGCTGCACTTTGTGGGAGCTTGACTAGCACTGGGTTACCGTACCCAGCCGCAAGGTCCTTTTGGTCCTAGTTCGATCCTTAGTGATCAAGTAAGCTCTTTATACTTAGAAAGACTATCCTCTCCCTAGTTGTGAAATAAGTTTTAAGCTATAAACTGATCGTTTCAAATCCGAGAACGAGGTACAACCCAGCTCTCTTTTTAAAAGGAAGTCATCAAATGAATGACCCTGTAAGCATACATACATATGCAGTATGTGTATCTGTGTCTTTTAATATTCCGTTGCGTTGTCGTCACTGCAGCACATGATAATAGCCAAATTATTTGCCAATTAATGCCTGCGAGTGAGTTAAGCGTTGAGCCTGGCGTCGCGCATTGTCCATGCGGTAGCAATTGTGGCCGCTGAGTTGTTACCAATGGACATTGGCCGGTGGCTGGTGGCTGGTGCTGCAGGCATTCGTAACCATTTGAGCTGCGTTGAAAATGTTCGGCCGTGTGTTGTGGCCTCGTCTGCAATTGAGTGAAATCGTTGTTCGGTTTATTGGGTACCTGCTAGTGTTTGTGTGTGTGTGTGAATACTTCATCGTTGACTTGTGATTGCGGATATTTGATCTTTGCCGTTTCAGGCTGTAAAGTAATGATACTGCATTGCATGTGCACTTTATTACTTAATAATTTTCTTTTAATTAGCTTAAAATTCCCCAGCTATTGGTAGTAGATTTGTGTTGAGATGTAAGAGGAATGGAGATGGGGGTATTCACATTAAATGAGAAAATGTCTGGCAGAGTGGGAAGTCACCGAAACTCCTAACTTAATCTAAGGTTAAATTTTTACATACGGTCTAGTTAAAAGATATACTCTCTCCAATATATTCAAAAACCTGAGACAGTTTGTTTTACAAGCTTCTCTTGAGGGATGTTTTTCACCATTTCGTCATTGCCAGGAAAATAAAGTGATCACTTGGCGCCGAGTATGGACTGTAAGTTGAATGCATAAGAATTTTCAAACCAAACTTATGGAGGTTCTGGCGAGTCCCTACCGATGTAGCTAGTCTGCCGTTGTTCTGATGGCAAACAATTTATCTCTTATAGGCTAAAGTTGGTCGCTTCTAACCGACTACTTCTAATTAAAAGTTTCGTCAGTCACCTCATAGTAATTCATTATCTATTAATACATAACCCCATCATTCGACTCAAATATCTATGAAATTTCTTCAATTTTGGAAGCAAAAAAAAAGGTGAAGCCAAATCTGGGGTATACAGGTACGATGACATTTCGTAGCTTAATTTGACCAAAGAATCTTTCTGGTTTTCGAATTCTTTGTATTAAATTCTTCCTCTAGAGGGTATTAGTGAAGTTGCTTTTTCCATCTCTATGTAGATCAGTCTTTTCGGTTTTCGACTTCTTCGGAGAAGATTCGTCGGATGAATTCCATTGTTTCGAATAATTATTGCTCTCTGGTGCGTATTAGTGGGCCTGTTTTGACCTCCTACAAGTATATATAATCGATGTAGATCGGCCTTTCAAGTTTTTAATTTATTCCGAGAAGACTCGTCAGAGATAATTAATTGTTTCGAATTTGTATTGATCTCTGCTGTAGATGAATCTTTCCGGTTTACGTCTACTTCGGAGTATATTTGTGTGGTGAAGTTCATTGTTTCGAATGGACCAGCTATGTTCAGCTTTGGATAATGGATGTATATTGATCTTACCAGTTTTTGATTTCTTTGGAGTAGGTTCCTCGGGTTAAGTTCGTTGCTTCGACTGTTTATTGATCTATGGTATGTACATTTCATCTCTTTTGTTTATCTCTAGATAAGCGATATTGATTGGCCTTTCCAGTTTTGACTTTTTCGGAATGGATTCGTCAACAGTAGTTCTTTGTTTGGTATGGATCTGTAGATAATAGATGCAGGTGAGCTCTACCGATTTCCCACTTCTTCGGTGTAGATTATTCAGGTAAAGTGCACTGGTTCGACTGTTTATTGATCTATGGTGTGGACCACTGATCTGCATTGTTTATCTCTAGATGATAGATCAAGATGAGCCTGCCGGATTTCGATTTCTTCGGAATAGTTTTGCTGTTGTGTACATTTGTAGATAATGAATGTAGATGAGCTCTTATGGTTGTCGACTTCTACGGAGTAAATTTTTCGTATGAAGTTCATTGTTTCGACTGGATATTGACCTCTGGTATGTGCCAGTGAACCTGATTTGTTCATATCTAGTTAATTGATGTAGATGGACCTTTCCGGCTATCGACTTCTTCGGAGTAGATTGTTGGGGGGAAGCCCGTTGTTTCGAATGGATCGGCTATGTTCATCTTTGGATAAGGATTTAGATGGAGACCTGGTTTTGCCATTTCTGGATAAACGATGTGGAGGAACTCGTCCTTGTTTCGACTTTTTCGGAGTTGATTCATCGGATTAAGTTCGTTGATTTCACACCTTATTGATAGTATGTACCACTGTTCTAATTTTTCCATCTCTAGAAAATAGATGTAGATGGGTCTTCCCGGTTTCTGACTTCTTTGATGTAGATTTGTCGGTTGGAGCCTGTTTTTCAACTGTTTTTTGAACTCTGGGAAGTGCCAGTGGCTCCAGGTTTCGGCAAATGGGAGTATATATAGCTGTTTTCGGCTAATTAAGAAGTGGTCTTTGCACCTTATACGCCTTTGTAAAAGCTTAAAAGTGTTTTTTAGATGCTTACTGTGACAGTTTAAATAAATGTTTACTGAATAAAACCATTCCATTATTGTTAACTGCTCTGCATGAAAATATTATTTTAAGCATAAACAAACCTAGTACTTATTGTCATAGCATTACCGATAAAAAGCTGCCAAGTAAACATAGAGTTCCCAGGCCAGAGAAGGAGCTTCATTTCGCCCAACAACTAACAATGAAGCTAACAAACTGCAATGACAAAGCTAAGATTGCTAAATAAAAGCTTAAGCAAACACAAAAACAATAAACAAACAATCAACAACAACAATACAATAACCAACTATCATTGCGAGCTAACAAAAAGTTAACAGCCGTGAAATTCCGCATACGCACTGGCGTACCGAACTTTGTAGGACAAACAAGGAGCGCAGCTTTTGGTGTCATATAACACCTAATATTATAAAAACATTATTGAAACAACAAAAACAACTTGTCGCCTACCAAATGTCAGCTGAATAAAACAAAGGGGTCCAGGCGCTCTATTGCTATAGCTCCTTATACCTCGTGTTGTTGTTGCAGTTGTTGTCTTTTTGTCGCACTGATAACAAATTGGTTTTTGTCGGCTGTGAATATTACCAGCGAGCGCGTCGCAAAGTCAGAACCTTAATATGTTTTGCCGAGGTGGCTGCCGCATGGAGCAAGCGGGCGCAAAGAAATAAAAGCAACTTAACAGCCTCCGCAATGCATGCGCTAGCTTGTTGTTGTTGCTATCGCTTTCATTGTACTGTGTCGTCGTCGTGGTAGTACCGCTAAAAGTGTCTGCTTGATAAATTGTTATCATTTTAACAATGGAAATTATTTCATTATGTGCTTTGCTATATTGGCGGCCTCACTCCATCCGCTCTTCGGAGACTTTTCCGCGTTGTCGTTAGCTTCAGTTATTTTTATTGTTGTTGCTTGTGACGTTTAGTGTTATTGCCACGACTATTGTTGCCTGTCACGCCTAACATGCCATATTTTTCGTTTCGTGCGGGGAGCTGGCGGCCGCCGAAGAAGTGCTGGCGCTTGCGTTGAGAAAGTGTCGCCACCAGCTTCTTGTAATAATTAATGCTATTTGAGCTTTGACTCGTTGCTAGCATTTTCATTGAAATTAAAGCAAGTTTATTGCATTTGCCCTCAAAACTAATTATGCTTCCTTTCTGAAGAAAAGGTACTGGTCTTTCTCTAACTTAGCACTTCTCTAATCATCTCGGCCACCAAGTTTATTTGATGACTATAAAAACAAAACTTAGGCGAAAGCTTCGAAGCATTATGAAAGCTCTTTTATTAATTCCGAGAAAGGTATATCTGCTTTTTAGCGGAAGCTTCGAGGCTTCATGAAAGCTCTCGTTATTTCTGAAGAAGATATATTTTTTTTAGTATATATTCCAGAGGAGTGAAAAAGCGTAGAAGATGTATGAAAGTTCTCTCTTTGTTTTAGATTAAAAAATACTTGATTTAAAAAGTCGATTATATGCTATAAGCTAGGACCTACAGTATTACAGGCGAAAGCCTTGAAGTCTCATGCAAAGTCTTTCGTGTTTTCAGAGAAAGATATATTTTATTTTTGGTAGTATAATACAGAGAAGGGTGAAAGCTTTGAAGTCTCGTGAAAGCTCTTAGGTTGTTTCAGAAAAAGATAGATTTCAGGTTAGGTATATATTGCAGAGTAGCAAAGCGAACATTTCGAAGCTTTCAGACAGCTCCTTGAAAAGCTCTATGTCTCATATAAAAGTAGATTTGAATTAAAATGATAACTGTTTAATATAAGCAAAGAACCAACTCAATATTTAGGCGAAAGCTTCAAAGCTTCATGAAAGGTCTCTTGTTGATTCAGAGAAGATCATATTGCAGTTTATAGAGAAGTGCGGAAGCTTTGAAGCTTCATGAAAGTTATCGCGTTGTTTCAGGCGAAAGTAGATCTGAATAAAAATGATAACTGTACATATAACATAATATAAGCAGAAAATCAGAATAAGTTTTTGGCGAGAATTATGAAGCTTCGCAAGAAGACCTTTAATTTTTTCAGAGGAAGGTACGCTTGAGGAGATTGAAAGCTTCGAAGCTTGGTGAAAGCCCTCTAGTTGTTTCGCAAGTGGGTAAATTTGATTTTTGTTATATGTTTAAGAGAAATGCGAAAGTTTCGAGGTTTTCTAAAAGCTCTCTAGAGTTAAGAGAATACATATAAATACAGAAGATTGTTTTTTGGTATACTATAAAAACTCAGTATAGTTTCGATAGCCTAAGTAGCAGTAGAAATTTGAAACGAAAAAATACGACATTGTGTTCCACTTGTTCAATAGCGTACAGATTCCGCTAACTTAAATGTTAGTATCAGTTTCTTCAAAATATTTTCTTCACAACCACCTTAGCAGTTTATTCTTAAGAGTGTAATCTTAATGCTTCAAACTTTCAAAACAAGTATCACAAACAATGGACGCACTTACAACTGCGAAGAAAACAACTTTAAGTATTCTCGATTACATTTAAATGCCCTTAATTTACAAAAAAAAACCTCACTTATTGTGCAATTGTATCTTCTTGCGGATTAACATAATTTAAATCAATGAAAATTCGCTTCACTGAATGCAAATAATAAGAAATTTACAAAATTTTAGCAAATAAAGACAATTTATGCAGAAAAGAATATATGAAGAGGGTAAAACGGCTTGTTGGCTTGTCGAGAGCTACGTTAGTACTACACATGGCCAGTGGTTTCTATGATCTAGTGCGGAAAAGGGAAAGAGACAACAATGAAACTTATTTATTTGCCATTTTATTTGACGCTTTCGTTTGATGACATTTCCTGAGGCGTGAATAATCAGGGACGAAAAATGGAAATCTAATGAATAATAAAATGGAAAGGAAGCCCGAAAATACTAAAGAATGAAGAGAATATGCTAATACAATAAATGACAACTGAAGGAGAAGATTTAAAGGAATATAAGAAAGTAAGCACTGAGACAATAAAAAAATACATTTGGTTTAGAGCTTAATGATGGAGCATTGGTTGGCATCATAGCAGGAGCTTTTGCAGGAAATTAATACACTGAGAGTGTAGGAATAGTTTCGCTGGTTTTTTATAACTGCGGGAAAAGGTTTTCACTAAGTATAATATATTTTCGGAACTTTCATATATCTTGAGGTTTAAAAATTTCTACCAAATCTGCTTGGATTGGTCATATTGAAAAAAAGAAACCCTAAACCCTACCTGATCAGTTCAGAGACCTTAAGAAGTATATAAAAGCTCCTGTTTGGGTATTTTTGCATTGGTGAACGTTTTTATCTAATATAAACAAAGCAAGAATTGTTAACTTAGTAGGAATATTTACACGGGAACTTATAAAAAATTTTCCATTACATGGTTGAGAATTGCAGATGGCTCGTGTTGCGCGAAAGAAGTGTTTAAAAAAAGTAATAGGCTTTTAATAGTATGCATACACGACCATACAGCAAAGAAAGTAGATAAAAGAAGAAAGTAGCTAACTGAATTGATTAAAAAAAATAATATTTATGTATTTCGAATGAAAAACTCTAACTTTCTGTAGCAAATTGTGAAGTTATGTAATTTTGAGCACAATTTGCTTTCAGAAAAATAAATTAAAATCTTTGAAAATTTTTCAAATTTTTTTTAAATTTCCCAAAAAAATTTAAACATTTCCCCAAAATTTAAAAAAAACTCCCCAAAATTTTTTCACATTTTTTTTTAATTTCCCAAAAAAATATAAAGATTTCCCCAAAATTTAAAAGAAAATTCCCCAAAAAATTTAAAAATTTCCACAAACATTTAAGAAATTTTCCCTAACATTAAAAAAAAACCCAGTATTATACACAATCTTTAAATCTTTTTCAAAACATTTAAAAAAAAATTTCACTTAGTTTTGCACACAATCTTTAAATTTATTAAAAATTTCCCCACAAAATTTTAAAAAATTCCCCCAAAAATTTTCTAGCGGTTTTATACACAATTTTTAAAATTTTCCAAAAATTTCCTCAAAAATGTTCAAAATTTCCCAAAAACTTCAAAAAATCTCCCCAAAAATTTTCAAAACAGATTTTCTCTCAGTGTTATAACATAAAAACTTGTGCTTACCGGACCGCAGATTATGCAATACAGTTTTACACACAATCTTTATATTTTTTAAAGACTTCTCGCGGTTTTATACACAATCCTTAAAATTTTCAAAAATATTTCCTCAAAAATGTTTAAAATTTCCCCAAAAACTTTTAAAAATCTCCCCAAAAATTTTCTAAAAAAAATTTCTCTCAGCGTTATAATACATACATAAAAAAATAATATCTTGTGCTCACCGGACCGCAAATTATGCAATACAGTTTGTGCTCATTAAAAAGTACACAACTCATTGAATAGCAAATGGCCAAATTTTTACCAAAAATACTTGAAAGACATAACTCAATTATATTTTCTGCTAAATCGACAAGATTTGTTTAAAGCGAATTTTACATAACCTTAATTTAATACCCGCCTTTTTGTGCGCTTGAAGTATACTTCGTTATACCAATGTGGCCCGCTACTTTCGACTATCTTCAAAGCGTCTTTTCTTCGTCACTTCTAGATGGATTTCGCCCAAAACACCTCAGCGCTGAATGCGTACTTGAAAAATTGACATTTATCTGCATAAAAGTCAAAATGATTACAAAACGAAATGTGTTTATCGTTTTGTCGCGCGCTTCAATGCACTTTTTGATATGCCCTGCCACATGCGGCATGCCACAAGTCGTATTTGCTTGGCTGCATGTTTGAACGCCCACTTTGATGACGTCGTTGCATGCGTATGTGTGTGTGTTTCAATAGAATCTGCTCACAATAAGGGCGCACAGCAGCTGCTCAAGTGGGCGGAAAAAGAGGGCATTCACAAAGCAGCGGCGTGTGGCAGTAACGCAAAGTGTGCGTGGGGGTGGCATATTGAAGAAAGAAAAGATTTGCAAATGTCTTGTTTGTGGCGCTCGCGTTCAACCAACGCGTGGGTGGACGGGGGGTCTTGAACCACAGCGCAGCGCAGGTGCGCTTATTTATGCTCGACTGCAGCTCAACCAAAATCCATGCAACAAAAATAGGCACAACAAAAATACTCACAACAAAAATATACGATTGCTCAAGCGATTTGGACGAATTTTGCAAGCGCTGGGGCGTGCGCAACAACAACAATAAGAAGTGTGTATATGAAGCTTTCGCTTTGATGTTTAAGTCGCCTGTCTTTTGCTTGGAACCTTGGTGACTGACAAATAGACTTTCGCTGCTTCGAAGATGTTGCTGTAGTTGCTATTGAGTTGTAAGTGCGCGCATTGGTTGCAAGGACATGTGTCACGTATTTTCGTAAATATTTCTCACTCTTCCTTTTTGTTGGTGTACTCGTCCTTTTCGGAATATATCTACATGTGTACCCAGGTGCTTGCCAGCATTTCAATTACTCATAAACGTTTGTCATCAAGCCGAAAATTCAGCTGGCTCTCTTCGATTTCTACCAATTTTCATTCACTGCTTGCTCCTTTACCCCCTTTGTTCAGTTATGAGTACCCTTCCATTATATTTATTGAAAATTGAAAATGGTACTCCTTAATTTGTTGATAACATTTGCGCGGTTCAGTTGCAACACTGGCTTCTTCTAATCTAGTTAGAGGTCAAATATTCATGAACGATGACGTGGAGAACGGGTTAGGTTAGGTTACTCTGGCTGTCACGACACACCTAGACCCACAGGTGCTTTGAAATCAGATGGAGGTTTGTTAATACGAAATGCAGTATACACCGTGCAGGACAATAACGCTCTTTGCGTACTTTCATCTAGTCCTTTGAACTGCGAAACTCCTAGTTATCTAAGCTGTTTTCTAGATAAGGCCAGATATGAGATGTTCTAGCATCTCTCTCATGCGTATTTCACTGCACTTTCTACATGTGTCATTGTTACTTTTGCCCACACGGCTTGCATTTGATACCAGTAAGTTGCGACCTGTGACTACAGGGTTTGTCCGGAAAGTATTAGGACTGAGTCGATTTAAAGAATATTATTGAAATAATCGTTACAATTCTTTAAAAAAACTTTTAAAATAGGTTCCTTTTACGTCGATGCAGCGCTGGCAGCGCGATTTCCAAGCATTGGAGGCGTCACGGAAGCCATTCTCCGGAATAGCTTAGAGCCCTGGTCCGGGGTGGCACATGTGGGCTGTAGGGCGGCTGTGGAAGCGTTGGGATGCCGATCTTGGTTAGGTAGCTGTTCATAAGAGCCGGGCGTGGTCGTGATGCAATTTCCAATCGGCTGCAATGTCTTGTCGGACCCGATTGAGCCTTCGTTTGAGTCTCTTGAGGACTTTCACGTAAAACTTGGCGTTGACGGTTTATCCTGGAGAAACAAATTCATGGTGGACGATGCCTTTGATGTCAAAAAAGACAATGAGCATCGTTTTCACTTTGGACTTGCTCATTCTTTGCTTTTTTAAGCGAGGTGACGGCGGCGTGTGCTATTCAGAAGACTGCCTCTTTGTATCGGGATCATACACAAAGATCCATGACTCGTTACCTGTGATTAGATTTTTCAAAAATTAATGGATGTTCAAGTTTTCTTGACACCTTTTCCACTCGACGAAATTTCCGGTCGTCAGTGAGCACTTTTGGGACTTGCGCCACTCACCGAAACACGTCGCGCGAAAAAGTTTGTTCTGATTCTCTAGGTGCTCGGAGACAACTGACGAGCCGCTCGTTCGTTAGCTGGCCTTTACCAAATCCATTGGCATTCTTCTCACATTCCTATGACACAGTGCAAAAATGGGCGAAATTGGTCTACATCGATATGGGATTGACTATTGAAATTCAGAGAGAATCTTTTCTTGGTAAGAGTACCTCTGTGTATCAAAAATTAGTTAAATCGGGTCTCTACTTCCCTGAGCCCCAATATACCGCATATAAAGATTTTCGAACTTCCGTGTGACTTTATACCGCATACTATATCGGCCAATAAGAGAGTTAACTCAAAGAAAATAAGACAGCGTGTTTTACTCGTAACATTATTTTCGATTTTCTAACAAGTTTCTTGGACTCCGATCCTCTTAACTAAAAATGATATGGATTTAATTTTAGTAGCGCCAACTATGTGTCAAGTCCTTAATGGCTCATCTCTATGACGGATTTATAAATTTAAATGTTTCAGAAATATTTCATATGAATGAAATGATTAAGGCTAGGAAAAGGCTCTGGGTACCATTTTTATTTTTCTTCCCTTTCGATAGTACTTCCATGCCAAACCTAACCCACCCCCACCCCGCGCTACACTCAATTATTTTTCCTTTCCTAGAACAACTTTTCATTTCACATAATCCAAACTAATTAAACTGAAAATTACCAAAAACAAAGTACGAAAATTGCCTATAAGTCTTTTATTTTTAATTTTTTGGAATTCTCTCTTACTCTCATTACAGGCCATAATGCATAATTACATTTATTGCACAACTTTTGCTCGACTACTTCATGGTTAACGAAGCTCATCCGCCAAAATATTAGCAAGTTAATTACAAAACATGAACTTGAAGGCGATTTCATGGCAAAGGCGCAAGAAATAAAATAAATTTTAATAAACATCATTGGCCATTAAGAACAAAGATCATGAGAAGCGTTAAAAAAGAAGAAAAAAAGCGAACTAAAAAAATAAAACTAAACAAAAACGTTTGAGGAAAAGTTATGCTATCACAAACTTTAACATTTTAACAAAGACTTAACTCGCTCGCTACACTCATTAAGCGCTTAAAACTTTTGCCAGCTATTTATTAAAAAATACAAAAATAAAATGGAATAAAAATACAAAAAAAAGGAATAAAAATAGTGAAAGGGCAGAAACAAAAACTTCGATTGTGTGGAATCAAAGAGTGTGGGTTGAAGTATAAAAAAAAGTTCTTATTGTTTTTTCTACAATGTACTTGCGTATAACGGCATTGTTGTTCGGCGGCTGCATGCGAAAACTTGGCCGTGTTCGCGCCGTTCATAGCGCTTAGTCGAGCCTCACTTAAGACATGCGAATAGAGTTGGTGGGTAGCCGCCGCTGCGGGTGCTGTATGGTTTCGCTAGAACAGTTACATATTGTTCTTACTCATTTGGCCATGTTAATTCATTAATCCTGATTTGCAGTCAGACGCAGCCGTGGGGTGTACGTGGCCCAGCGCACTGCTAATTGCATTTTTACGCCCATTTAGACAGAGAGCACAAAATTTACAAGGAAAGTTTTGCTGTGATGCTTGGAGCTTGGTGTTTAGTATACGGTATAAGTACAGTGGCTATATAAGTGTAATAGAGGGTTAGCGCTGACCAGCAGTTGATCGAGTAGGTAGGGTGGTGGCAAGAAAAGAGAAAGAGAGGAAACGGAAAGATAGGTATTGTGGGTGTAATCGTCTCACAAAGATGATCGGTTTGAAATTATAGTGATTTGATGAGTATTCCGGTCTTAGATCAACTAACTCCTGGATAGCCAAATAATATCCTTTTAAAGGCGAGCTAAAGAGAGAAAGTGAACCATCCTTCCCCTGGGTGTACGCTGGGTTTGTTACGCGCTATGTTAAAAACGTCCCCATGAAAATAAAACAACAGCCTCGGAAGAGAAACCCCCGTTTTGATTAGGGCCATGGCCAACACATTAAGGATAACGATTTAAGGACCTGAACCTCGAGTGTCCGATCTCTTAACTGGCTAAAAGCCACAACTCAGCTGGTTGATGTCCTCGTAAAAATAAAGGCTGACATTACCGCAATCCAAGGAGAGGGATGGATGGGACTAGGGCTGAGACAAGTAGATTCTTGTGACATTTATTACAGTGGCCATATAAAGGAGCGCAAATACGGTATGGGATTCGTGGTGGGAGAGAGACTCTGTCGCCGAGTATTGTCATTCTCCCCAGTGGATGAACGTCTAGCCACAGTCCTCGTTAAAGCTAAGGTCTTCAAAATATCGCTGATTTGCGCCCACGGCCCGACAGAAGAGAACGACGATGTGGCCAAAGATGCCTTCTATGAGCGTTTGGAGCGCATCTATGAGAGCTGCCTTTGTCACGATATCAAAATCGTGCTTAGCGACCTTAAGGCCAGGGTGGGCAAAGAAGGCATCTTTGGCAAAACTGTCTGTTCATTCAGCCTCCGTGAGGAAACATCCAAAAATGGGTTGAAGCTGATCGACTTCGCCGAAGCCCGAAACATGGTTATGTGTGGAAATAAATGCCAGCATAGGAAAATTCACCAAGCTGCCTAGCTGTCTCCGGAAAACCCAAGAAGCCATTGATTTTCGGAAAATGCTAAAGAACAGTTGTTACGATGACAAAACAGGAGAGAGGCCGAAATGCGTGAGTACAAAAAGCCTGACAAGCTAGCCGACAGGGGTAATGATCGAAAATTCTAAAAAAGATGCAGCGACTAACAGGGTTAAAGACATGAGCATACTCTTGTAGAACCCACAAAGATGATCTAGTGATCGATGACCACAGCATACTACAATTATGGACAGAATACTTCTAAAGCCTGCTGAATGGCAGTGAAAGAATATCAGCAGGAGATGGTGAATTCGATTTCTCAATTGATGACGACGGGGCAGACGTTCCATTGCCCGGCCATGAAGAAGTTCGAATAGCAATTATCCGTCTGAAGAACAACAAAGCGGCGGGGCCGAAGGATTGCCGGCCGAGCTATTCAAATACGGCGGCGAAGAACTTATAAGGAGCATGCATCAGCTTCTTTGTAGAATATGGTCGGACGAAAGCATGACCAACGATTGGAATTTAAGTGTGCTCTGCTCTGCCTTGGTCTTGTAGAGCCTATAGTGTACATACATATATGTGTATGTATATATTATATGTATATATATAAAACTTGCTATTATCAATCGCCACACGATTTAACTCGCACAAAACCACATCATTTAAGTTAAAGGTTTATTCTTCGCCCCTCTCTTCGCTACCCCCGCGTGACTTAGCACGTTCAGCGAACGTTCTACAGAGTGTGGGAGTCATCTTTTCTGCTCGCTCGCTTGTTTTTGCGCCATCAACTGGCCAGTCTTTATTTAGAGCCGCACAGCTCAGCATTATGGCGCACAAAAGAAATGTGAATTGTATAAAACTAATTCTCCGGAGCATTACTTCCGCAATTAGGCGCAATTCTTTGCGAATTTTTTTCGCCTCCATTAGAGTTTTTGCTTTCTTTGCATGCGCTCGCTTGACTTTCAGCGTCGATCTGCTTCAATTGCAGTGGCGAACGTTTACACCAACCCGCTCCACTCAATTGGCTACCTCCTAGAAGCTGGTAATTTCTCGAATGAATTTTTTCTTTAGTCGCACCACACCCCCGCAGCAACAAAGCTTTCCTTTAGCACAGCCATTGTTCATTGTTATGCTTGCCATTTATCTCTGTTGGTGGTGCTTTCATTAGTTTCCCAATGATTTTTGCTGATTTCTGCTCTTTTGCCCTTTTCACACATATCCCATACCACATACACAAGCACAAATATATGCTGAGTTACATACACTGACATGTAGCAATGCTGGACGCTTTGGTATGTGTTTGAAAGTGTATGTGTATGTATGTATGTGTGTGTGTGTGTGCTTGTCGAAAATCGCACGTCGAATGAAATCAATCAAGTGTATGGTGAATGTCTGCTGCATGCGGTGTAACCACCAGCAGTAACAACAACAACAAAAGCACTAACAACAACAACAACCCGACAACAACAGCAACATAAGCGCCATCATCAGCACCATTAAAATCAACATCATCATTTGGGCAGTGAGTGCTCCATGGCAACCATAGGCTAGCAGAAAAAAATTCTTAGCAGCACTTGGCTGCTCACCTACACCTACGCAGCTGTCTTCTATGCCAGCTCACCGGAAAAAGTTTCAGCAGCTCACACATAGCCTTCGCTGGCAGTTGCTTTTTTCATTCATTTTAATTTAAACTTTTAGTTCACACATAGTCGCTCCAACGTTTTATGCTTTTTTCTTTAACTTTTTTACTCAAATTATAATTTTTTGTCTTCCACTTGCTTTTCCCCTCTTTCGCTTTTGCTATTTTATCCAACTGAAATTGCTGTAATAGCGAAATTGTATTGTGGTGATAAATTCATTTGCGCCTTTTGTTTGAAAATCGCCACACTCATACACACACACTAACACATTTACACACACACCCTAACACATATTCACATCCACCCACAACTCGCCTTGTGGCTACTTTGAAATGCGATTTTTCATTTCCTCCCAATCCACTCACTTGTTTTACTCGCCAACTTGCCTCAACGCTCAGCTTTAGCGCAGTTTTTCGCTGTTTTAGCATTTTATAAATATTAATGAACTAACTGCATTACTGTCGGTAAGTGTGTGTGTGTGTTTGTTGTATCCAAATTATACCACAAATTACAATTTGAAGTGCCATGTGGAATTAAAAAATATATAATTTCAAGTAACTTTGATTAGTTTTTGACCACAATTGAATGTGAATTGTCGATTTCAGCATATTTTAAAGCTTTTTATTGCAAAAATAAATATTTTTTCACAATTTTATTCTCTTTAGGTTATGTAATAAATGAGATACATTCAAATAATCAAAATCAAGCTCACCTTTTGCTTGCGGGAACTGCATTTGCTGCTAAACCTGAAATCTGAAACTAGCAGAGAAAATTTTTTATTAAAATCTTGAATATATTTAAAAGAAATTTAAAAAAATTAAAAAGAATTCCTAGTATGAAAATTATAGTGAGATACGCATAAAAATTGATGGAAAATTTTAAACCACCGATGAAAGAGATATCAAGGAAGAGAGAGAGAGCGAGAGAGATACAAGATCTGAGATAACACAATTTAAAGTGGGGAGAGAGAAAGAGTGAGAGCGAAGGATAGAGAGAGAAAGAAAGAGTGAGAGAGAAACGAAGAGAGGAAGAGAAGTAGTAAGAGAGAGACTATTCACAAACTACACCAGAATCCAATTGTTTACCTGCTGGCGATAGGCTTAACTCAAGGCGCTCAAAAGCACCGCGGATCAAATTAATACATATGTAGGTAAACGTGCCTTTCATTTTCAGTACCAATTGTCACTGTAGAATGAACACTCTAACCACTTTGGTGGAGTTCGAGGTACATACATCTAAAACCTCTGCCAAACTTTGGGTAATGCAACTCTACATTCAACTGACAAAGTATCATTTCTTCCCTCATTTGTGTTTTAACCTCAACCACCACAATACTCCCCAAGGGGCTAGTTCGCATGAGGAGGTTGGAGCGAACTCCAAGGGCTCCTGCTCCCCGTGGCATCAGAATTATATCTCCGGCCAGACCTCGTAGCCGAAAATACTACCAGTGGAGCTTCTATATTGCTCTGGAGTGATAACCAGGGGTTGGACCCCATACGCAAATTACAGGCACTTACCATTCACACAAGAAGCTAACCCTAATTCTCGGTTAAACCGCTGTCGCTGGGGACCAGGAGCTTTTTTTTTTATCAATAGATCGAAGGTGAAAGGAAAGGTTGAAGGAAAAGTATTCATTCGGGAGTTCGCAATCGACTCATGTTTCAGACTGCCAGACCACTGTTGTGTCTTTCAAGTAGATATACCCCAATGAGAGGCGGCTTCTTTTGGAGAGGTATGCATCCACTCCGAGAGCAGAATTGCTATACAGGCCTTGGGCTCACTGACAATGAATGGGCATTCTTATACTAAACCCATCAGGTTGTAAACGGGCAGCTGTTTACCTGCCTTCGTGCACGATGTGGGCTTCGCGCGAACTCAGTAAGCGTTGGTCAGCAACCAGCACCAGTAGGGTAGTGAAAGCCTTCTGGCACAGATTGGATTATGAACGGTCCATGCAACTGCCAGCTATTTGCCAAGTTCACATAGCGGCAATGAAAAGTGTCGTAACTGGACTTTGTCCAATTAGTACTCACGCGGACGCAACTTGTCAAAGTTGTAGAGCGGACAGTTTTTCCTTTACTCTCCAGCTTTCACCAGACAAAGGTTCAAACAACTTGGTTATCATACTCTCTACTAAACCGCAGAATTGGCTGGAGTAGATATTAGCAGATTCAATAAATGTATCATTGGCTCGAGGCGCTATGAAGATATGCGATGGACGTTTTGAGCCGTACTTAGGAGTTCTGGACATCACATCCAAGTGGGATTTTCCGTAGTCTTACAAGAATTCAGCATATTTATCAAACCGAACCTACTTTTCTAACTTTCCTAGGTCTGTGTTAAGAGAGAAGTTAGGCTAAGAAATGAAAAAATTCTCAGAGGATCTACCTATTACTTCTAAATTTGAGAGCACATACCAACAATATCCCACAAGAAATCATATTTTTTAATAAAATTATAAAAGTGGTAATTCAAAAAGTTTTCAACACTATTTCTTTGCCGAAAAGTTGAATTAAGGAGTACGCCATCAAAAAAGAAACACTAATAATTACCTAAGTGCGAATTAAATTTGAAAATCCTCACTGAACTACATTTACCAGCACATCTGTTATCAATTACTGCACATAAGAGTCTACGAAAGGAAGGGAAGTTCAAAAAACAAACGCAATTTCACAGCAAAACTTCTTTACGCCATTCGGAAAGATTATCTGTCGACTGAATTAAAGCACTAATTAAAAATTACATTCGAAATTCTCCACTTAATGCTCGCACAAATGGAGAGACTCAGTATCAGTGATTGTACATACATATATGTAAGTGCGAGTGAGTGCGCAGTAGCATTTACAATTTTAATATTTTAATTAAAGTTGTGCCGCAAAGTCGGAAAAAATTTTACAAGCGACTTGCATTCGGCTGTCTTTTGACAACGATTTTTCATTTTCATTATTATTATCTTTTCTGTTTTGAGTTTTTTGGAGTTACCGTCGGGATAGCGTGCTATTTGCATTGAAATCTAATAGCCTCTGCCCACATCCTACTAAACTCGACTTGTAAATCAGCACAACTGCAAAGATTTTCGAATTGCGTGCGCTTTTTTACTTTCCCAAAGTTTTCAACATATTTTTTATTCATTTGTGACTTTACCGAGTCTTACTTATATTTGTGTATTTAGGTCGTTAAGATCTTGCGTTTTTATGTTAGTTTATGGCTCTTCGCTTCGTTTGTATGTAACTTTTTGCTATTTCCCACATTGACTTTGCGAGTTTCTTAAGAGAAGCTTTGAGGGGCTGAGTAAGTCATGAAGTGCGAAGCAAAAATATAATATAAAGAAATTTGCACACGCACAATTCAGCTGAATTATTTGCTTAAAAGTTACATATAATATGAAAGATATGAGTAAGGGTTCTCTAGCAGAAAATGACACAAAAATAATTAAGCAAATTAAATGCCTGAAAAGTTAGCTGAGAAAAAAAAAGTAATTAAATGTGATTAAGCAGAAAATTTTTTGGAACAAATTTGAAAATTAAAGTCTTGCGGTGACTTCAGCAGAAGCGGGCTGTCAGTTGGCTCTTTATAAGAAACGCAGGCATCGTGCCAGGTCAGTGCTTAGGTGACTATCGCGCCTAGGTGGTATGTGATGTGGAAGTCAGAAGTTGACTTCAGGGGCAGCATGCGCTGTCTCTGGCCAGTTATTAGGAGACCTTCGCGCCGCAATGTGATGTTATTTAAAATTCATGAGGTGACTTTATCCGGAAAATGTAAACAAACGGATCATTGACCCCATAAATGTAAACAAAGGTTATTGTCTTAGCTAAATGTAAACAAAATTTGTGGGCTTAGCTAAATATAAACAAAAAATTCATTGACCTCATAAAATATATCATTAACCTCATAAATTGTAAACAAATGGGTCAGTGACCTCAAATGTAAACAAAGGTTGTGGATTTGGCTAAGAGTAAACAAAAAGTTCTTTGACCTCAAATGTAAACACACCTCATTGAATCCGCCCAAATGAACGCAATTGCGCCAGTGACCCTAAATGTAAAAAAAGGTTATTGTTTTGGCTAAATGTAAACAAAGGTTGTGAACTTGGCTAAGAGTAAACAAAAAGTTTATTGAACTAAACTGTAAAAGAATAGATCAGTGACCCCAAATATAAACAAATTTTGTTGACTTGGCTAAGTGTAAACAAAGGTTGTGAACTAGGCTAAGAGTAAACAAAAAGTTTATTGAACTAAAATGTAAACAAATAGATCAGTGACCCCAAATATAAACAAATTTTGTTGACTTGGCTAAATGTAAACAAAGGTTGTTAACTTGGCTAAATGAAAAAAAGTTCATTGACCTCAAATGTAAACAAAGAGGACCTCGACCAAATGTAAACAAAAGAATCATTGACCCCTCAAAATGTAAACAAAAGGGGTCTTTGACCAAATAAAATGTAAACAATGGGGTCATGCTATAGCGATCCGAACTGGACAATATAGCTGGCTGTCAAATGGACTACTTTTTGAGATTATGACGATGCTGACGAAGCTCTTGTGGACAGAATGTGGTGCTTAATGCAGAGTAGAAGAGAGCTCGAGATTGTATTAAGCCTCGAATAGCTGTAACTTGTCGCAAGTAGACTATAGTACGTATACTATATTCTCCGAAAGTTTTACTTCTGAATCTAATGCATGATAAACAATAATATAAGCAACAGAGTTAATGCTTTTTCTTGTATCAAACCATATCTTCATAGTACCAGGTAACTTTCTAGCAAAGTCTTTAAATTACTAAACTTAATTTGAATGCCATTAAAATTTGTTGCATGCCACACAGGCACCTAACGCATAGCAAACATTACAGAACATGTTTATAAACGCGCGTCTAAATATAAGTATATAATGCGCCACCGATTTCCATTTCAAGTTGGTATTTGAGTGCTGTGGGTATTTTCCCAGAGCATGTGGCAACTACTTACTTACTCCTTGTATGAGGTGTCGTTTTGTGATTGTCTTGCGTCTAATTTGGCGACATTTTATGTGCTTTTGTTGTCGGCTGCCATTGTTTTGCCGGCTTCCTTATTTGCGTAGCACCAGTTGTTGTTGTTGTTTCTATACAAGTTTTTGTTATTGTCAACTAATGTTGGCCACAAATGTGTTTTGCACACACACACATGTGCATATATACAAACAATTGTTTGCTCACAGCGCAGTGGTTTCATATGCAGGCAACGCTGGACGCCTTGGCGTATGAGTAACCGCTCATTGTATGGAAATTTCAGCGTGTGTTGGTGCGTTTGAGTTTTGGACACAAATGAACGCGCACATAATAATTCAACCACATTTTCTGCCACACACACACATGCACACATACTTTCTCTTCTACGTGGCGCTTTCTTTCGTAGCACCTTCCTTGCGCTGCGCGGGCTTCCTTTGTTTAGTGGCGTTGATTTGCTTTGTTTTATCTCCCAGCGCCAAGTGTCTCTAGCGCATTGCTCGCTGCCATTGTTGTAACATGCATATATGTGTGTTTGTGTTTATGTTTATTATAAATTAAGTGAAAAGTGTCCTTGCTAGTGCCAAAAGTTTCGTCCAACAGCGGTTGCAAGTATTGTAGTTTATTAATTTTGCACGCAACACATTTCTCAGTTTCCGTTTTCAATTTCTTCTTACACATTTTCTATTTACCATTTTGCATTTTTGTCATATATATTCATGTAGCTGTGTTGTTGTAGTGCATTTTCAATTTTCCAATTCCACTGTGGCACCTTACCGCCTGCTGTCTGTCCGCTTCGTTTGTCGTGCAACTGCCACTTTTTAGTTGTCGCCGTCGCCGTCGCCGGTGGTGTCGTTGTCTGTGTTTCTGCGGTTGCATCTGTGAAAATATGCGGCTGCTCGCTCGTCTGCATTATCATTTGAATGTGTTTTTCTGGTGTACCGCACAATTAAAAATTCTTAATTGTATTACAAAGAAACAAATGAAGCGGTTGCATGCATTTTGTTGGCATTGGTGTACCGCTATTCAACTTGCAACATAAACTAAATAAATAACTGAAAATTAGCTGAGTAGTTGGTGGACAAATAAGTGAGTTTTGTGGGTATCATTAAGGTATTGTACTGCATAAATTTCGCTGAGAGTAAAAATTACTAAATACTAAAGGGAGTGACGGAGACCCTATAAAGCTTATACACGAACCTGTCTCACAGCTTATACATGAACCTGTCTTACATTTTTTTAGATATCGTTCTGAAACTTTGCCCACGCTCATTTCTGCTCAAAACGCAGCTTATTTGTCAAAATTCCTGATATCGGTCTACTATAGCATATAGCTGTCATACAAACCGATTGAGCGAAATCAACTTCTTGTATGGAAAACTTTTTTACTTTTCGAGCTTTCATCACAAAACTTGGTATAAATCATTGTTCAAGGGAACGTTATGAAATGTAAACAAAGGTTGTTGCCTTGGCTGAATGTAAAAAAGGTTGTGGACTTGGCTAAATGTAAACAAAAAATTCATTGATCTGAATTGCATACAAAGGGGTCATTGACCTCGGATAAATGTAAACAAAAATGTTATTGGCCTCAAGGAAACGTTATAATCGGCGTCGAAATTTTTCAGAACGTACCACTCTAGCATATATGTACTAGCTATATGAACTGAATGATCAGAATCAAGATTTTTTTTTTGACAATATATCTTTACGAAATTCGGTAAATATAAATAAATATACTTAATACACCTCTATAATATCCGAAAATATTTTTTAGATCGGATCACTATAGCAGCTACGGCTGGCAGCTATGCCATACAAACTGGCCAAACAAAATCAAGTCCTTTTACGGAAAAATTATTTAGTTTACAAGATATCTTCACCAAATTCGAAATATGTTATATTCTAATATTGCGTTATAATCTCCGAACATAATTTGCAGATCGGATCGCTTTGGCATATAACTGCCATACAATTTGATAGCTCGAAATCAAGTTCTTGTAGGAAAAACTTTTTCATTTTAGCAGATATCTTTATTAAATTTGGTGTGAATTGTTCTACAAAACAACATTACAATCTCCGAAAGAATTATTCAGATTGGATCACTATAACATATAGCTGCCATATAAACTGAAGCATGAAAATCAAGTTCTTGTATGGAAAACTTTTTTGTTTTAGGAGATATCATTATCAAATTTGGTGTGAATTGTTCTATAAAACAACATTACAATCTCCAAAAGAATTATTCAGATTGGATCACCATACCATATAGCTACCATACAAACTGATCGCTCGAAATCAAATTCTTGTATGGAAAACTTTTTTTTTTCCAAAATATCTTAATGAAATTTTGTACAAATTATTATTTGTAATAAAGTTACAATATTCGAGAAAATTGTTTAGATCGGACTACTATAACATATAGCTGCCATACAAACTGCCCGATCGAAATGAGGCTCAGTATCTTTTTATACCTTTTTACCTTTTAAGGAATGTACTTGTGTAGGGTATTATAGCTTCAAAACAGCCGAAGTTAACGTTTCTTATTGTTTTTATTAAAGATAGAAATATTCTTCAAAATTTAATCCACTTAAATATACTATAATTTTTCCGCTCACAACACCTACGCTAAATACAATCGAACCAATGCAGTGCTAAGTATCTGAAATTTCGTGCCAAAATATTACAATCACAAAAAAATCTATTCCATCATTTTTTCATTGCGCATTTTCAAGCCACACCGTGCAACCTTTGCCACATGGCATATGGCACGCTGATGACACTAACAATTCTAGTGAAGGCAGTGCGAAAAGCACAGCAACGCAGGCAGCCGAAAAGGAATTCGCAAAAAATGTCTGTCTGCGTGCAGAGAACACTTTGAACTGTTTAAATTTTTAATGAATCAAAAATGTTTTCACACATGCCGCACGACGACACGTGGCGCCAGTTAGAGAGAGAGCCACAACGTGGATAGCAAAGGCAGGCGTTGAACAGCAGGTGATGATTGCATATATCGCTCATATTGGCAAGTGCTATATAGATGTGTTAGTAAGTAAGTATGTATGTGTCTTATATGTAGTATAGACTAGGTGTTGCATGCCACATATACATACAAACATTTAGCGCCACCATAGTTGGGCTGTGCGCCTTAAAATATGTAACTACTCTTTCGTATTTGCCACATCCTCGGCGTGCGACACACAAATTCCGCTTTTATTAGTGCTGAGTGCATCTTTCCCATTGTAATTGAACGTAATTCGATTTACTGTGAGCTGAGGTGACTCGAATTCAGCAGCTGGAAATTTTCTCAAAGGAATTTTTAGGTGACAGAAATGAAACAAAATGAATGCGAAGATGCGAAGACAAAACTATGGCGAATGCTAAGTGTTGAACTGTAAGTGTCGATAAGATTAGAAGGTATGGAGGAGGCAAAAGTTATGTGCAATTTGAAGATATGCCTTTCCTCAACTTTAGTTTATTGATTTTAAGTATTTGGTTGCTTTAAGGTTAAAAATTAATAAATTTGTTTTTTAGAAACTTTAAATCAGTTTGCTTTATGCTATAAATTTCATATGTATACGCTGAATGGTTCGACATCTAAGGCTACAGAGGAATACTACTCTCCGGGGAGATCCAAAATTTACTGTATCATAAGGTTAAAATGGAACACTTCTGTCAGTGGATATCTAAAATCGACCCTATCATAAGGTAACAATGACCGATATCTATCTGCCTAAACAGATTCCTTAGTAATTTGAAATCAAAATCCTGGTCTTATCTTTTAAATAATTTATTTAAGTTCGAAGTTTGATGTCGTCTGTACAACAATGAATTTTAGCCAAGATACTCGGGTTACTCGGGTTCTCATTTCAATACTTTGCTCATTGCTAAGATCACCATGTACTTAGATCTTTGGTACCTGAAACAGAAAATTTCCATCAAAATTCCACCAATGTCAGGAGGCAGTTTTCTTAAGAAAGGCTTTCAGTATCTTGGAGGTTTGCTAAGACAAGAAAAGATTTATTTAATACGAGCCTAGCTGCTAAGATAAGAAAAGATTTATTTAATACAAGCTTAGTAGTATGACAAAAGCGATAAGCGTATAAAATGCTTGCGGTCTTTAATAAGCAGATAAAGGAACCTTCTTGCCTAAGTCAAAGTTTTTTAGTTAGATTTTTGGTATCTCAGACAGAGAATTTCTTTAAACTAAGGACCGAGAAAGCTGTCTGTGTTCTTAATGAAGGCTATCAGCATCTTAGAGGCTATTAAGCAAGAAGAGGATTCATTTAAGATAAACTTAGAAGAAAAAAATCGATATGCCTACAAAATGGTTGCGGTCTTTAATAAGGGGATAAAGGATCTTTCATGGGTAAGCCAAAGTTTTGTTGTTAGATCTTTGGTACCTGAAATGCTAAATTTCCATACACAAAGGAGACTGTCAGAATTTTGTTAGCTTGATCAAACAAGATAAGACTTATTAAAGACGAAGCTCAAAGGTGAATAAAGAACGCTTCTTGGCTTAATCAAAGAAATCTTTTCTATGATTTTAGCACAATGTTTTGAATTTTGTCGAGTATATACAGTCTAGTAAAATTAATCCATTATTTTTGCAAAAAAGTGAAAATATTATTTAGTTAGAATGATCCGAATCAGGCCTTATATACCTCCTTCAATTCGACGGGTTATAATAGCCGGTTGTCACGTTTTATATAGACCTAATGGTCCCATGTAATGCCAGTTAGAGGTTCAGTTGCTAATAGAGGACATCAACGCTCCTTGCAAACTTTAAGAGCGACTTGATATCTCATTTTGATATTTCATTTAGTTCCTTGGAAACACGAAGCTTCTAGATATCTAAGATGAGTTCTAGATAACAGGAGCTATTTCAGCGTCTCTTTCACGTCTACTTCTTTGGACTTTCCGAGCTTATCTCGAGGAGTATTTTTTACCAGCGTCTTACATTGGCTACAGACAGGACGAAGTAGTAATCACTTGGTAGCAAGTGCTAACTATAAGATGGCTGCATAAGAACCTCCGAACCAAGCTGCGGAAGCCGCTGACGTGTCATTATTGATGTTTGTGACTTGTTTCTCTATTGGATGGTATACAATTTCTTTCCTGTTGGCCAAAGCACACACACAGTTGACACAGACCAACAAAATCATTTTCCACAGCCGTGAGGAGGTAGTGATCACTTGGTACTTGAAGGCAGCTCACGTTTTCCGGCCTTAGACCAGGAATCCTCTGGGTATTCAAAAAACATCTGTTTGAAGGATAGCTGCAATAGAAGTCGAAACATTCCTTCCCAGGGTTGTGCGCTGGGTTTGGGATGCGCCACGTAAAAAAAACTCCAATGAAAAGAATAAAACAGGCTTGCTGTTATATACTCAGGTACGCCAATATAGAAGAAGAGCAGTTATGTAGGTCTAGATTATGAAGTAGCTGCAGGAGAGCCTGCGAAGCAAGCTGCTGAAGTCTCTGGCGAATCAATACCGATGTGTAAGACTTTGTGTTGTCCTGATTGAAGTTCATTTCTTTCCTCTCTTCTAAAGCTGACATAAAGTCAGGTTAACAAAGATTAGATATCTTGGACGTGAATCTCACAATTCAGAAGAGGGGGGATCCAAAAAGATTGTACAATAGGTTCGGTTATGCAGAGCTGTACTTCGGATTTAGAATCATGCGGATCAAATATGGTCAGAAAAGTCACACATAACCCAGCTATTCTTCGGTATATGTCAGAAAACTTTGAAAACTGGGGTCCAGCATCAGAAACTTTTAGTCCACAGAATAAATTCAAATGTTTAAGCTAGTTTAACGCTTTTAAAGTTAAAACTTTGTTCTGATGACAACTTATGTTTACATACCTAAACCTACAGCTATGAGTATTCACATACTACATGCATATATAGAATAGACATAATGTTGAAGACTACATCCTCACCTTCTGTAAAATTTATTTTTAATTTACGATAAAACAATGTGAGAATTATGCCTTTAATGAAAAGCTAAGAATTTGAAAACGTAAGCAACAGATGAGCCTCGTATACCCAGCACAATGAGAGGTGGAAAGCGGCAGAGAAAGAAGAAAAGGCAATAAGCACGAATAAACGAGCCGATAGACAACTGAGGCTATTATTGTACTCGTACCAACACAAGTTGGAGGCAAACCTCTCGGAAGTATCGTCACGTGCGCAATTGAACGAGTGTTTATGCGCGTGTGTGAGCGTAAGAAAACAATTTGACAAGATAATTTTGACAATATTAAAGCGATAACTGAAGCGCTGCGATGAGGTGCTAAGAATTCTCATTTTAATGAATGCCATCTTCGGCATAAACGGATGACAATGAACGAAGGGTGGGCGTACCAGGAAAGTAGGTGGGCATTTAAAGCGGAAATATTTATTCTACGAGTATTTATAAAGCAGTAGATTAAATGAGTTGGGTGGGCTCAAGGGAAAAGGGTTTTATGACAATTACCGCTGTGCCGACAAGAAAACCTGACAGCCTGCTGTGGAGCAGCAAATTATTGTTGTAATGACAGCGGTACGTACACACAAAAGGAAGACCCTTTTCAACCGGCTAAAGACGCAAAAATTAGTGTCTGACTGTTGAGTGGCGGCGGCGAACCCATTCAACAATTGTGCTCCATAAGCGGATGGACGGGTGGATGGGCGGGAGCTGTAAGAAAGTATCTTAGGTTAGGCGGACGACTTCCGTAGCTGCCTCAGCGCATTTTGTAGCTCTTATTAAATTTGTGTATGCTGGTGGTATGGAATTCGCTATTCACACGGGCATTAATGCCAACTCACTGTGGATTAGAAGTCGCATTTGCGACACAACAAACCTGATAAGACCACAGTAAGTGACACCAATTGATGTCAGTTAGATTGAGGGCAACTGGATGGGGTTTGAAGCTATAAACACATTGGTTACTTAGGACCTTAACTGACGAGCTGGCAAGGAAGACACCGTAGCCCCGTTATCGGTAGAATGAGAACGGAGCTCCGCTCTCCTCGTGTATTCTGTTACTGGTTTGCTGGGCTTCGCGGGAACTTGGTCAGCGCTGGGCCCTCATCAGTATAAGATCTAATGAGCTCTTTACCCTCTGAAAGGACAGCCTTTTCATACTTGTGGAAGTTCTAACAGGCCATGGCCCTATCGGTGTCTTTGAGGATGCCAGCTGCATGGAGGAAGACGAGGTGGAAATATCTCAAAACTTCCTTTCTGATCCCATACTTTCACTTTGCTGGCTCGTAAAATTTAATACAGAAGTTCTCCTTTTATGGCTTCACAATGGATTACATGTATGGTAGTAGTCCAAGTGCGATCTCTGGAACAGCCATGGAACTTAACCTAATTTAACCAAATATCCCACTTTTCCTGTTTCTAATTTTGCCTCTCTTACCCTCTCTCACTGTGAGTTTCAGATTTCCAAAATGGAGCTCTTATTCTTATCTCTCATATCGAAAGTACACCAAATAGTGGATAGTTATTAATTAGACGTAAAGCCTACTCCACTCCGATCCTTCCTATTATTATTCATGTCCCTCTCCCTCTTTTTTTCCATCCCTACTTCTTTAATTGCAATTTTGACTCTCTCTCTCTCTCTCTCTTGCTTTAAACACTCACTGTGAGCTCCAGGCTTTTAGAGTTTTTCTTGCTTTGTATTGGTGCCAGTAGAGTTCTTGTGCTGGGTTTAAAGCAATCTTATCCAAAAAATCTCTACTAAACGGTGGATAGTTATGGATTCGAGGCAAAACTTGGTCTGTTCCTGTAAACCTTCGGCACAACTCGTACTACCACCGTGATAATCCGAGTTTGCGAAGCTGAGGTATTGTAAAAAATCTCACTAACAACTGCTCATATTGGTTGGGTGGTACTCCAAAGGAGTCTTAAGGGCGAAACCAGAAAGTTGAATGTGGGAAAACATAATCAGTTTTGGATAACAAGCTTGGCCAAATCTGTATGATTTTGTCAGTCTATTGCTTAGAGGTCAGCTTGAAAAACGCTAAATCTAGTCAATCAGAGAATTTGGTTCAGGCTCTAAAACGGTTGCGTTGAAAGGTGACTATACATATAGTAGTTCAATTCAAACCAATTCGATCGGAGAGGAACTTGTTATGGACTTTTACGTTTCAGCGAAACGGAGCTAAATCTTTAAGATTCCCGAAAACTAGCGCTTATCGTGTTGTTCGAAGATGGCTAGTTCTAGTCAAGCAAAGCATTCGGTTCAGGTTCTGAAACGGTTGCGTTGAACTGATCGAATCGGACTGGATTGGTCTACCGGATATTCGATCAGCTCAAGGGATTGGACTACCATACATCAATATATCGCAGTCCAATTTGATCAGTAAAAAACTTACGTTCTCAGATCCTTCATAGCTAACATCTAGTTCCTCACTTCCGTCTTACCGAACCAACACTTAAATCGACAATAACAGCATTCCTACAATGATTTCCGCCACATTCCCTCCGACACATCAACTGCAGCACAGCTGGTTAGGAAAATTATTATTGCGAATTAAACGGCATAGAATTTCTAATGCTTTTGTGCCAACTTCGGCTGCAGACACATACAAATACAGGCACTACAATATAACTTGGCGCAACACCTTATGGACTGCAGTCAATGTTGAATGGCGAACGCTGAGCCGTTGTTGGCTGAAACGTGGTAATTGCGTACAATTTCCAACCGACTTCCATTAGTCGTTTGCAAGGATGTGCAATTTAAGCGCGCACATTTCCGATCCGTGAACACCGCGACCGGGACGAGCCGGGTCGGGCTAACGAATCAAATGGATTTCCTGCTGCCAGGCGGCACTCGAAATGCGCGCACAAATACACAGTTAGCAGTGGTAGTTGGCAGCGCTTGACAGCAATTTGCAGCTTACCTGCACGCCAGGAATGTGTCTTAACTGCTGGCGGCGGCGGTGGCTTCGGCTGATGAGCCCGTGCCGTGTGCGGCAGCTGTGCTGTGTATTTTGCGATTTTAACAATTTTATTAAATTCAATTTATATCATTTACACGCTTGTCTTGTGCGAAACGGAGCAACGCGCGGCATGCGCCTCTCATCGCAGCTCCTCGTGCCGCAACTTGACTCGATTGCAATTGCCACATCCGGCTGTGTGCAGGTGAACGCACACATATCCTGTATGTATGTATGTGTGTATGTTGCACGTGTAGCAACATATCAGTGCCACACATTTCACGGCTTGTTGAACGCTTACGTATGGATTCCTGCTTACGGCAAAGCCTGCATTCCACTTCTAAGCTAAATACACTTTGAAGCTACTCATTTGGTCTCTTGAATTGCTCAGGCGTTGCAATTGAAATGATTTCTAGCACGAGTTTGATTGCGTTGCACGCTGTGCCAAAGTCGCATACATACATATGTGTCTGTCTGTATGCGGCGCCTTATCTGCGCTTGTAACACATATTGCGCGTCTTCAATCCGGAAATTGTTGCTTTTATCGCCGTCAACGATGCGGGTGATATTTAATTGGCGCATTTTCCGTGCTGCCACATTTTTGCTCATATCTTCGTTTTGGATTTTCCTACTCATTTGTCAGTCTTTTTGATGTTCGCCGCTGCAATTTCGCCAATAGTAATTGTAGTGACGCAGTCAAGCCGAAGTAAGCATCTCAGACTCCATACGTCGAAGCGTTGTTGGAAAGGTGTTTAATAATAAAAAGATGTGGCCACTACTTTGATGAGGACTTGGAAGCTTTGAAGTTTTGTGATATGAATTTGGCACCATTCTGCAAGTTTTCTTTTTTTTTTTTGAGATTTTACTGTTAAGGCATAATGATAAAAATTCTTCGAGATTCCATTAACGTTTATTGTCGAAATATTTTGAGATTGCCATGAACCCCTTAAAAATTTTTGAAGGCATTATATCCAAGTAAGGCTATAAAGGCAATATATGAAGTTTACGTATGTCCTACTACAGAGTTAGGGAAGAAAATTTCTACTAATAAAATGGATAAGACCAATCCCCTCACCAGATGCTTTGAAATGTTTTGTTTCGTTCCCAAAATGTTCCCAGTTTCAGCCCATTTTATCTAACGATGCCCCGATGACTGAATTTCGCCTGAATCACGTCTGAAAAATAGATTTTCTGGAGCTCTACAAAGTAGGATCTGTTTTTCAATCCCATGTTGGTTTTCTCCGCCACGTCTTACTTTGCAAAACTCCAGAAGATATCCGGGTTTGACTCAAATTTCGAACCAACGGCTAACTTTCAAGTTTGAAAACAAAATCAAAGTTCAATCTAGCGAGTTCGATTAAAAGGATAGCAGTACTTAGCATAGTTCATCCAATTTGACCAAGGCGACGTTGGAGATATAGAAATCGTTTTTTCTCTGAGAAATTAGGCTCATTTTTCAAAAATTTGTCAGCGAATCGTTTCTGTAATACACTTAAGTCCTGTGATTGTTTCCGTTTTGTCTTTTTTACTTGAGATGGTTGAAATGAAACCCACCTTGTGAATCCCAGGAAACTACGTCCGATAGAACAGTCTATGTGCTGTGACCATTTTGCTTTTATTTTTTACTCGAGATAATTAATGTGAAACCCACTTTGTGAATCCATAATTCCTACCGGCCGATAGTACAGTCCTTTATGTTTTCAGAGCACCGCGTGACAAAGTCCACCGTCCACAAACGGACCTTTAATTCGGCACAGTAGAGTCTTGACCGTTTTACTCGAGATAGTAGATGTGATGCCAACTTTTTGAATCTCAGATAATGGTGACTATCACCTTTTCTGCAGGCAGGGCAGTGCTTATCTTCTTCGGAGCAAGGTTGTGGGGCGAAGTCCACTTTTTCAACTATTCTTTAGTCTCCGGTCCTTTTGATGCAGAATATGCTTGGTCTTAGTTCATCCAATTTATTCGTGATGACGGTGGTGGTATGGGTCGATGGGTATTCACATTAGAATTGCACTTTTTTCTTTATCAGAAGCAGCTTTATTCTGCTTTCGGACCTTAATTCGAGTCCGGTTAGTAGTAGATTTGAAAACCAGTTTTTGAAACCCACAAAGTGATGGCCTTTACGTTTTCTACCGCTAGGGCATTCTTTGGCTTTTTCGGAGCGGGTTGGCGGAACGAAATCAACTGATTTTTGGTCACAGTTCATCCAACCTATCCAGAAATGGCGAAGGTGGAGGTTTGGATCAGTGCATACTCATATTAGAAAAGAACCTTTTTCTCATCAAATGCGAGCTTTTTCTACAAGCGGCACGGTACAGGCCAGAGACCGGTTTTCCCTTTTTACTCAACATAATGGATGTAAAATGCAAACTGTGAATGGCAGAAATCGGTGGCCACCACCTTTCCGACTGACAGGACAGCTTTTGACTTATCCGGATTAGTTATGCGGCACGAAGTTCACCATCTCGGCAGCTCCTTGGTTTCCGGTGAACCCATTTATTGCAGAATATGACATGCGTGGCCCCAAGCAGAGCACAGATGCTTCCAATTTCTTATTACAGTAGTACAAGTGAATTAGAGTAATTTTCATGTTGCAACATATGGCGTGCAACGGACACTTTCGCAATATCATTTTCTGCTGTTGTTGTGCAAACGGTTTCCGCGAATTTTCAACAACTTTATTTGTGCTTTGTATTTGAATTCCTCTTTCTTAAATAAGTTTTACTTTGTCTTCGCGGAAACACTGACAATTTTTCTTGCCACGGATTATGTGGCACTTACAGTTGATTGCAATTGCAATAGACTGTGACAGTGTTGCACTTTTTCACAGATGCCTTTTGTATTTATTACGGTTTTGTATTTCTTCGGTGAGCAGCGCGAGCTTAGACTTTATTTATATCGTGTATTTTGCTGCACGAAAGCATGGACAAAGAAAAAACAAAGCAAGAGGATTGCAGACTCTCGACCAAAGCCGAGTCGCATGCAAATGCCGCCGAGGTGAGGTTGAGTTGGCGAGCGCGGTGTAGAGTTACTGTGATAATATTGACAAAAGTATTGACATTTGAAGAAAAAAGAATTTGAAAAAAAATGGCAGTGCGTACATTTAGTGCCACCGACGCTGATAAGTAAACGTTGTTGTTGCGCCGCTTTGGCACAATATCGCCTCACATTATCCGTTATTTCTTGCACAAACTATTCGCTTATTATTTGCTTTAACTTTTTCTACGAAATCTTTCTTGCCGAACTTCGCACATTCACACATGTGCCTCTTGCAACACAATCACGTTTCGGCACTTTTGACAGCCCACTAATGCAAGTCCTCGTATCGGCGACAAAGTTTTTCATTTTGTTTACATGAAATAAGAAAAGTTTTAACGCGCGCATACTTGTGCACTGATTCGAATTGAGTTCGAAAAAATTTTGAGTGGATTTTAATTTAAGTGCTGTGGAGTTTTCACAACAAATAAGAGTTTTGAACTTGACTTGCGAATGCGTTTGTAGTTCGATTATAAAAGGTCGGATATATTTTTGTATACGTAATACGGAGGGATGTATCAAATGCGGTATATCGCTTAACTCTTTGGCTTTACTTATATCTTCAGAGTGTGGGTGGAAATATTCGCGGAACTTGAGTTCGCAGATTTATATTCTAATTTTGAGTCATTGACTTGCAATACTTGCGAAGTTCCTTAACATTTCATCAGGGAATGGTCTAACATCAGCCAAGATGCTGAAATGTTATGAAAATCCATCGCCTTATTCAGATAAGGTAGATTTTTAAATTGTATAAGTATACCTTTAGGCGAAATATACATTTTCGATTTTTAGAAGCATACCTTTAGGCGAAATATACATTTTCTGTTTTTAGAAGTATACCTTTTGGCTAAATAAATAAGTAAATTTTTCTTAAATTTTCATTAGGGGGAAATATTTTCGAAGCTACCATTCGCAGATTTATACTAAATATTTGACTTACATATTCATGTAAATTAGCTGCACTTTTCTTTGCATGTTATCAGAGAATGGCCTAACTTCAGGTTTGGCCATGCATGAAAATGCATTTATTTTGATTGAGTTTAAGATAATTTTCGATTTTTGTAAGCATACCTTTAGGGGAAATGTACATTATCGGTATTTAAAAGTATATCTTTGCACGAAAGGTAAATTGTTGTTTTTTAAAAGCATACTTTTAGTTAAAAAGGCACATTTTCGATTTTTAAAAGTATACCTTTAGGCGAAATCTACATTTTCCTCAAAACGTATCTATTTAGCAGCACTCTTGCTTAATTCTCAAATGGTTTCTAAATAAAAAATTTGTATTGTATCGGTTCATGTTCATTTTTCAAAATTAGTTCGCCAGTGGCAGTGAGTTATATGTACATATATATAAATTACTTTTATATTGGCTTAGCAATTTATTATATAACGGTCTAATTTCCGTTGAAAACACGAGCGATTAAAATCGGTTAGGTTTGAACATGAAAATACCATTTTTTATTGATTTTCATTTTTTAAAGCATACCTTTAGGCGAAATGTGTATTTTCGATTTTTAAAAGTATACTTTTTGGCGAAATACACATTTTTTCTAAAAACTAATCTTCAGTTCGGATCACTATAGCATATAGCTGCCATATAAACTGAACGATCGAAATGTGTTGAACATTTCTCTTTGAAAATATATCTTTAAGATATTTGGCACCTAAGTTAACAATGCAAACTTAACAGAAAGTGTTCAGATAGAGTCACTTCTATTCTTTATTCTTATACAATTTTAGGCCTAAGTTTTGCCTTCAATAGTCCGAAGACTACTCTTTGTAAAAAATTGGCTTCTTTACCAACTGGAATTTAGCAACTCATTTCAACACTACTTAACATATTTATTTCTTAGCTTTTGTAATAAAGATAAAATGTTCCGGAAATATGTATTATTAGATAAAAAAATTTGTCTCTATATACATATGTCTCTATACATATTATGCCTATCAGTTGCAATTACTTCCTAGCTGAAATCACAACTCCCTCCAGAGCTTTACGACCAATCGACCAACTCACTCCAACCACTCCAAGTCGTTTTTCATGCATACTGACTGTCTCGCCTACCTTTGACATTTCGTTTCTATAAATATGACCGCGTCATTTGACTTTGACACTGAATTATTGCAAGCGAAAAATTGCCTTTCGCAACATCAACGACGACGACACAAACGACGGATGACAACAACATGACAGCCGCACCGTAGAGCAGGCGTCATCAACTCCGCAACGCAGCCAAGGGCGCAATATGTACACACTTGCAGCAGTAGTTGGCGAGCCAGACCATATGCCAAGGGTGCACGTGGCAAGTGCTATGGACAGCTGTGTTGGGCAGCGCTAGCAAATGACAGAGGTAGAAAAGTCACATGTGGGTAACAGTAATGTAGGAGAGTTGGGACTCAAGTGCTTTAATGATAGTCACTTGGCAGTACCAATACAACATTAACTAAATTATATGCGTGATGATGTTGCAAGTTACGCCTTTGTGGCAGAGTTGAGCGCAACTTTACTGCCGAGGCGGATAGTGTGTATAGAAATGGCTGCCATAAATTTTAGGTGACTAAACTTATGCTAGTACTTACGAGCATAGTTTGGGAGGGTAGGGTGTTGGTGTCTCTTGACTTCGTCTGCAAGCGACACACGCTTGCTGAAAACCTCTCGCAAATTTATGCTAACAAAAATTAAGTTAAAGTCAATTTTTTACTGATCGCCTCGGCGTTGCAACTTTATCATTGGCTTAAGCTATTGACTACAGATTCACAAATACACACAAACCAACTGCGCCAGCCCCTCTGCTTCGTTGCTTTCGCTAAGTGCCACAATTTTGTTTATGGTTATGTTGTTGCCACGCACATTGTTCTACATGTGGCAAGTGCCATTATTTGGCTATAAGCTTTCATATACTATACATATACATACATATGCATATTAAGTGTTATAACTCGGTTCGCGTATGGCAAAGTATATTGCTTAATAACTATAAACTGACGCAGCTTTTCGCGGCAAAGTTTCCTGCGGCTGCCTCAGCAGAATATCTGCTCTTATGGTTCATATTTCACGTCATGGATTTTGTTTATAAACTTATGCGGAGCATTTATTATTTCGGAGTCGTTGAAAACTGCAATCTCATAAATAAATTTGCGGCTGATTGGCATTTAAAGCGATTTACGACAAATACTTTGCCAGCGGGAAGATTGTGGAAAGAAAAAAGAGCGAAAATGTTGCAAGGAGTTGTAGCGCTTTTTGGTGAGCAGAATGCAGAATTGGGAATAGTACAAAATTTGGACGGAAGTTAAGGGTGCGTACAAGTGAGAATAGTTTGAGTATAAATATAGGCCTAAGTCCAAGTCCAAGTCCAAGTCTAAGTCTAAGTCTAAATCCAAATCCAAATCCAAGTCCAAGTCCAAGTTCAAGTCCAAGTCCAAGTCCAAGTCCAGGTCCATGTCCAAGTCCAAGTCCAAGTCCAAGTCCAAGTCCAAGTCCAAGTCCAAGTCCAAGTCCAAGTCCAAGTCCAAGTCCAAGTCCAAGTCCAAGCCCAAGCCCAAGTCTAAATCCAAGTCCAAGTCCAAGTCCAAGTCCAAGTCCAAGTCCAAGTCCAAGTCCAAGTCCAAGTCCAAGTCCAAGTCCAAGTCCAAGTCCAAGTCCAAGTCCAAGTCCAAGTCCAAGTCCAAGTCCAAGTCCAAATCCAAACCCGAGTCCAAGAATTTTGTCTTAAAATTATTTCAAAACCAAAACAAAATTATTATTAGTATAGATAAGTACAGAATATGATCGAAGAATTGGTTGAAATTTTGGTATCTCTAAAAAAGTCGGGTGGGAATATCATGTCGGACTTACAGAGGTATTACAGAGATATTTTCCTCTCATCATCTGAAAACAGAGTTTCGAGAATAACGCATTTTAAGTTTTGGAGCCGACTGCTCTAAATTAAAAAGTTCTTACAAATCCACTAATATTTCCGAAACTGGCTGGCTCTAACGCCTTATATAATCTAATTTGAGCTGAAGGACTCGTCATACAGCACGTCAAGGCATTTTGTAAAGCTTAGTAGAGGCTGGATGTTTAATTCTGATACTTCATACAGCTCCTTGAACTGCGTAGCTACTAAATATTTGAGCCAAGTCTTGGATATAGCCGGACAGAAGCAGAGAATGCGTTTTTCGCATGCCTACTTCTCTGCACTTCTGCATCTAGGTCCATTAAGTTTTGACCTGTGACCAGTCCAACAACCGTGCTGCAGTCTTTTTGAGACCATGTGAGTAGAAAACTTGTGTGTTATCCTTCTTCGCTCACTTGCACTTGATGTTGGCGTTGCTGCACGCTGTCAAGGCATTTCATCTCATGCTGAACCGTCTGTCAGCCGTTTCGGTAATTTCATTTTGTATCGTTCATAGCGACCTGCGTACTTTCGGCACTGATTCTTTGAACAAACGGATGGCACTTTTGACAATCTCATTAGCTATTTTGCTTACCGGAACGCCCTTATGGTCTGGAACCCAGTATATATGCAACCACCTTCGTATCACTTCGTATCACAGCAGAGAATGTTCTTAGAAGCATGATGGCAGTGGTACTGCCTCCAAGATGTGAGATTATTATCTTAAATACCGCCTGACTATCGACGTATATATTTTGATATTCTGTATGTCGTTTCCTGCTTTATTAGCGCTCTCAGCTATTTTCCTGACCGCAGAGATAAATACCGATATGCTTGGACTGAACCTCTCAGCCAAACAGTTTTCTTTATGCAAAAACGGTTATTTTCGTGTTAAAAGAGTAGTCATCGTGAGCTCATTTACATAATCCGGCCACAAATGCGTATCATAAACCAGTCCCTAACAACTAAAGCTCACGCCTCGCCTTTCTGCTTCCCGCTAACTCCCTTCTGCTTCTCAATTATTTAGCATAAATTCTTTGCGGTTCCATCAATTATGTCCGAAACTTTTTAGCTGCGTTTGCAATTTGCTAATTTTGACAATGCGCCCCCTACTCTCTCTCTCAATATCGCCCACCACCACCACAACCCAATCAAGCCACACAACTTTGCCACAATTCAGTAAATATCAACAAAGTAACTATGTGCATTTGTTTGAGCGTGTGCGTGCTTGAGCTCGTGAATAGCAAAGCCTGATTGTCAATTCGCTCGATTAAAATGCTGATTCAGTTTCATCATTAACGCGATTAATATGGCGTTACATTGACGGTGACAGCTACCAAGTTTCCGCTTCAACTTCAGCAACAATTTCAATATACAAACGTCAGCAATGGTTAGATGACTGCCTGCCTGCCAGACTGAGTGAACGGCTGGTTGACTGCTTCGATTGGCAATCAATGGCATGACGCTGCAGCAGAAGCAGAAGCAGCGGCAGCGTGATTAACAACTGAATGGGCGCGTTGCTGTCAAAAGCCGGCAAGTCTCACTCCAAGGACCAGTGGTGCTTATCTATTTTTCTGCATATGCATCAACCTCTCTCTACATGTGTGTGTCTGTGGATATGTGGCCAATCAAATTTACGTTTATCGGCTGACCTGTGCGGCATGGATGCGCTGCTTAGGCAGTTCTGGAGTTGAGTGTCGATGACTGGCAGTTCCGCTTTGAGCTTCACTGTTTCTTGTACAAACGTCTCTTCCGCACTTATTTGGATATATGTATGTGTGTGTGTGACTTTAACGGTACTGTCACATCAATGTCGTGCTTGAATGGCTGATTGCTTGTTTCAGGTTAACTGTTTTTTAGCGCGTCTAAATTGTTATGACCAGCGTTGGGTGATAAAAATCTAGTAGCCCATCTGGTCAACACTGTTGCCGTACCGTTAGTGCGATAATATAGACTTTTATGCTGCGTTTTAATTGATATTACAATTTTATGGCAACATGTTGGAGTTTTTAGAAATTTTGCTTTAAATTAATATGGGGAAAAGAATCATCTAAAGTGAGAAGTAAATACATGTTTTAGCTAAAACTTTAACTTAGAATTTGGACGAAGAAAAAAACTGAAAATCGGATTTTTGGCAGACTTTTTTACAAAAAAAGAAAAATAAAATTTGAGTGAAAATTTCGACATTTTTTTTTTCAAATAGTTTCAATCGAAAAATTTTTTCATCCCAGTCTTTAAGAATTGTATCTCAAAGACCTACGTATGTAAAATTTTCTGAAGATCGGTTGAGTAATCTAGAGAAATCCTGCTAACCGCCTTCAAAAACACAGTTTCGAGAAAAACGCGTGTAAAGACGGCGCACTTAGCCTAGCTAGCCGCGAGCGCAAAAGTTCTCAAGGCTGTATCTTCGAAACTATTACTCAGATCAGCTTAAAAATTTAGCACTATATTCTAGAGGAGAGAATTCAATAAGACAATAAATTCAATTAAAATAAAAAAATCGAGTTTTTGAAACCCGTAAGCCCATGAACCCCTTTAAGAAATACATATGTACATTAAATATATTAGAGGGCAAGGCACGCACAGTTTTTCAAATTTCTTTACCCACAGTAAAATAAAAATTAATAAAAATATATTATTACAATTATAAAAATA
Source organism: Bactrocera tryoni (assembly GCF_016617805.1). Lineage (NCBI taxonomy): Eukaryota > Metazoa > Arthropoda > Insecta > Diptera > Tephritidae > Bactrocera > Bactrocera tryoni. The sequence goes on from NC_052503.1 coordinate 72,924,510, forward strand.
TTTGTTTTTGTTTATATAGATATGTAACGGAAATTTTCTGCTTTTACTACGAAGTACATACTTAATTGATGAAACAAAAAACTAATATAAACAGTTTATTATACAAGTCTGCTATTTTTCTCACCATGACTGTATATAAATTGCACTACTTTCAACAATCACTTGGCTCAACAACACCACCCACACATATTTAATGCATTTTCGAATTCACATACTCAAACGCAAAAAATATCCTGCTACAAAGCTCACACGCATCATAACAAAAACACTTAATTTCTCACCATTCACTTATGCGCACTCTTAACTTATCATATATTTTATATTAAAAGAGAGTTTTCTTCTTTCTGCCATTCAATTACTAGTTATATCGAAAGCGCAGAAAGCATGCTGCGCACTCAGTTCACACGCGACGCACCATACGTTCTCTCTTCAGTGTCTAGTGTCAACAAAGCAATAACTAATTCAATTGCTTTTGCGTTTATTTGCAAATGCATTTGTATTTTGTTGTTGCTGTATGCTTTTTTGCTTTTTTTGAACATTGCTGCGCATACACTAAGTAATTTCAAGGCCATTTACAAAAAATTTTTGCATATTGACAATAATTTACACAATTAATAACTACATTATACATGTGCAAACATGAGTGAACATGTTTATATTGCAAAAACAAACGAACTTCTAAATAAATATAAATGTATGTACATACATATGAACATACATAGATGCATTATCACTTACTTGGAATGTAACCATTTTAGAGCAGCCTTCCATTGCTTTGATGTTTGCAGCTTCTTTTAACACCTGCACACTTATTTTACACTAATACTTTTATACTAACACTTTTACACTAACACTTTCACACGCGTCGACTCACGCCGCTCATTTGCCGCACACATATTTTTTTCACTCGCGAAATACACACTTGAAACGCACGCACGCACTAATATTTTACATACTTTCTATAAAACACACTTCGAACTTTATTTTCAATAAAATTATTTTCAAATTAACACAAAACTTATTAAGAAATCTTTAATTTTATTCTGCTGCCGTTGAATTGCACTCGTCTTTATTCGCGTTCGAACAAACTGTTCACCGAAAGTAATTACGAATGTGAAGGCGTCTGATTGACTTCGCTGGCGACAGAGTGGCACATATTGGCATACGCATTGAAAAAGTTTTAAGTCTTTCGAAAACAAATTTTGATTAAGAAAATATTTTTTCTGAGCGGATGTGAAATATTATAGTGTAATATAAGTTTTTTAATAAATTGCTATACGTTTGTATGTTTAATAGGTATATTACCTAAAGGTATACATATATAATTAAAAAAATATATCGTCACATACAATGCAAAACAAAGTATCATCAAAAAAATCAAAATTGAGACTTATATTGCTTATGATTCACTACATCATATTACATACATATGTATATGTATGTATAAAATTTAAAGCTTTCGCTATCAGATATAACCACTATATAACCCATATATAACCAATATATGACCAACATATAACCGATATATAACCCATATATAACCAACATATAACTAATATATAACCAATATATAACCAACATATAACCAATATATAACCACTTTATAACCAAAACTCAAAATTTGGTTTCAATATGTGTGGTTTCTATTAAATCGGTTTTAATTCGCCTGTAAACTTTTTCATAAGTTTGATGATGTTACGTTTTTTTGCATTTTTGTGACAATACATACATACATATATACATACAATCTATACTAATATTATAAAGAGGAAATATTTTATTGTACGAATTGAAAAGACTCGGTAACGATTTAACGATTTTGAAATATTCTTTCACCGTTGTGAAGTTACAACATCTCCACCGCCTGTAGGCTATATTATTATATTTTTTCGAAAAAGTTGTGAATCCTTACTAAAACGTCAGCCAAGGTGTAAAAAATTACCTTAAAATTCTTTACATAACGTTCTACTGGTTATAGAACAGAATAATCTACTACGACGTTGCAGAACATACAATTGATAGAGGCGTCCGGCTCGTGAGAAGGGAGTCAAGTGTTAGAGAGATGGCAAGAACACATCTCTCGTGAGTCTGTTTGAATAATTTAGGTGGTTATTATGGGCATGAAACGCGTTCTTGCTCGACTCGTCCCGTCTCTTTGGACATGCTTGATCGTGCGAATTCCGATCCCACATTCAGGAAGATCATTATAAATGCCGGTAAGACATGGGTTTACGAGTTTGACATGCAAACAAAGCAACAATCATTGGAATGGAAGATAGAAAACGAGCCAAAACCAAAACACCACGTCAAAGCCGCTGAAAAATCAAGTTTATGCTTATTGGTTTCTTTGATATTCATAGTTTGGTGCATCATGAAGTTGATCCGGATGATCAGATAGTCAATAATGAGTTTTATTTGGCCGTATTAAGGCGTTTGCCTGAGAACATCCATCAAAAACGTTCGGCATTATGGAATAACATGTTATGATAATACACTATCGCATCGAGCCACGATTGTAACCGAATTTAAGGCCAAAACCACAATGAATACCATTAATCAACCACCGTATTTACCAGATTTGGCTCAGCGTGAATTTTTTTTATTCTCCAAACTGAAATTGCCGCTACGTGGAACCCATTTTCAGTCAATCGAAGAGAAAAAACCAAATTCGCTGAAGTAGCTGAAGGTCATCCGAAAAAGTGCTTACGAAAATTGTTTCGAGGACTGGAAAAATCGGTGGTATAAGCGTATTATATGTATTTGGTGGAGATTGGTTTTAAGACGGCAATTAAACATTTTTTTTACATTTCCGAGTACTTTTTTATCACAATATATATCAATCAATTATATTTTTTGCATTATATAAAGTAAGTGCTAAATTTTAGTGACATTAAATCATAATATATCTGTCCAATCCATTGAGATTTAAAGCATATATAACGGTAATGGATTATAAACAAAAAAAACTGCATTCATATTTGCTCTTACTTTTAGCCTAGCGGATCAGTCAGTACGAATAATTCAACTGGTCTGATATTTTATAAAGCAAATAATAATAATAAAAAAATTTAAAAATGAAAACATTCTGTTACACCCTGTGAAGTGACACTGACCGAATTCGAATTCATTGACCTACAAGCAATTCATTAACACCTTTGATAACAAAAGAGAGTTTTTCGTGCGCTCCCACGCACTTCGCTGTTATATGGAAATCACGAAGTGCGATAACAATTGAAAAGGAAGCTAAAAGACCGTTCACAGTTGAATTTCTCATAGCAAGAATTTGATATTTATAGATATTTACCTTGAGTTTGATCGATCAATTTGTATGACAGCTATAAGCTATAGTAGTCCGATCTGAATAATGTTCTCTGATATTTTAGTGTTGCTTTGGATAACAAATCCTTCCAAATTTCGGGAAGATATCTTACCAATTAAAAAAGTTTTCCATACAGCGACTTGAGTTTGCTCGAGCAGTTTGTATGACTATAGTGGTCAGAAATCGACAGTTTTGACAATTAAGCAGCTTCTTAAGGAGAAAATACTATGAATAAATTTTCAGAACGATATCTACTAAACTGAGGAACTAGTTCGTGTATTGACAGCCAGACTGGCAGACAAGTCTGAATTGACTAAGCACATATCACTGATCATTGACTTACATACTTTTTAGCGTCTTCGACGTTTTCTTCTGTGTGTTACAAACTTCGCGGGAAACTTGATATAACCTGCTGAGGGTATAAAAAAGGTGTCAAATGTCACTTGCCATTGGTTCTTGAAGTGCAAATATTCCTTAATATACATATTTTATTCACAAAACAAGAATTTCCTTCAAAAAGTTGTCATGTTGTCAGCTGTCATTTGTTATTGGTTGCCAACTGCATTAAAAAGGTAAATATATGTACATATTTTCTCCAATCAAAACTCTAGATTTTCCTTTAAAAAGTTGTCAGTTGTCAGCTGTCAGCTGTCAATTGTCATAGGTTCCCGGACTACATTAAAACAAGAAAAATATGTAGGAACTGCATATTTGCTCTGAACAGAATCTAGAAGTTCCTTCAGAAAACCGTCAGCTGTCACTTGTCATATGTTCTCAATCTGCTTTAAAACAACAAAATGCATAGATATACATATTTTTCCTGAAAAAATTTAGAATTTCAATTAAAAAACTGTCAGCTGTCACTTGTTAGCGGTTCCTGAACTGTATTAAAACTAGAAAAATGGATAACATCTACATATTTGTTCGAAAAAAAATTTAGAATTTATTTCAAAATTCTGTAAGTTGTCAGCAGTCACTTGTCATAGGTTCCCGAACTGCACTAAAACGAGAAAAATACGTAAGATCTACATCTTTGCTCTAAAATGACTTTAGAAATTCCTTCAAAAAGCTGTCAGTTGTCAGCCGTCACTTGTCATTGGTTCCCGGACTGCATTAAAATAACAAATATACGTGAAATATACATATTTGCTCTGAAGAAATTCTGGAATTTGATTCCAAAACTAACTCAGCAACATTACTTTATTTAAGAATGCCTTAATGAATGGGACCTCAGACAGCGGAGAGTTCATCAACAATAAATTTGCTGCAGAAACTTTGAAATTTCACACGAAAAACGAAAGAAACAAGCTTCCGCTTTCATCATTTTCAACTTCAACTTAAAATTCCGTAGGCAAATGACACTTTGACAATGAGAGCGTAAAGGAAACGTAAAAAGCAGCTGATATGCCAAGCAAGTTATAGGCTGACGGAAACGAACGAGTAAGTAATAGAAATTCTTATGCGTAGGCGCCAAAACTTCAAATTGCTAGCGCTGTAGGAGTTTTCTTGTTAGCGGCAGCTGCTTTACACGGCGACACAACCGCCAAGACGGCGGCTGGCTGACGTTTTGTCTGCCAGCGAGGCAGCTGCGGCCAAATGAGCACAGTCCAAAGGCAACAGCGACGAGTAATGATCGTCGGCTTTCGTTGATTTGAATGGTGATTAAAATGCAAGAAAATTTCGCGCTGCAACAGCGGGCGGCGGTGACAGCCAGCGCATGTGATGTGTTTTGCTGCTGCAACAAAAACGCGCGGTTTGGGCGCTGAGCAAGTAAGTTTTCTTAGTTGGACGCTTGCTTTCTTTGCGTTTTGTGGTTGGCAAATGCAGTCGCCTAACTTTTTATGCTTTTTTAAGATGCTTGCTGCAGCCGCTCTGTGCAAACAAATGAGCAGAATTCGCAAGCGGCGTTATAAGAAATGACAGGCAAATGGGTGCTGCAAATGTGGCAAGCGGCTGCATTTGTTTTACACGCCAGAAATGGAATAGTAATGCGGCAGAAATATGTGGCATGCAAACGGCAGTGACAGAAGGAGGTGAAGGAATGAGGTAAGTTACAGCAACTCGCTGTTGTTAACTGCCTCGCTGCGAATAATCAAGCGACGAAAACTTTTGGCACGGCGTGTAATTTTTATTATTTTCTTAAAGATTGTTGCAGCTTGCTGGTTTTGTCAAATGTTTGTGCAACTTTATTTAGTTGCAAAGCAATGAGTGTAAGTTATTTGCAACAGCCGGTTTTGTAAGTGCTTGTAAACGGAAAGAAAACTTCTCAATGGTTGAGAATACATGTTTTAAAACTATTAGCATATTAAAAAGGCAAGCGGGTAGTGACAAATGAATATTGGACATTTTAAGTCTACAATTTAAGGTTCAGAGTCTATAACGACTTTGTACCCGCACTACTTATACATAATAGTCATAAGATTGCTCTTCATCTCTAAGCTTTTTGCGAGCTTTGCAATAAACATTCGATTTCAAGCCCTTTTTAAAAAAAAGGAAGTCAATATGTCATAACTAATAGCAGGAAAAGCTATTATTTGATGAAAAAGCTCCCATGCTGAGCTTTTTATAGCTTTCTAATATGCTTATGTTTTGAAACCCTAATATTTAAAATCATGTAGGTTAGTCGTATTTAATGGCAGCAAAATTTATAATTTGATATTAAAAGCACAAACTCATAGCTTTTTTGAGCCTTAAATTATTTCTTAATTTGAAACCTGTTATATATTGAATTATGTAAGCAAGGCATTTCAAATAGCAATAAAAATTATCATTTGTAAAAAAAAGCTCCCACTCTGAGCTTTTTCGAGCTGTTTAATAAGCTTTTGATTGGAAACCCTAATATTTAAAATTATGTAGGTTAGTCGTGTCTAATAGCAGCAAAATCTATCATTTGACATTAAAAGCTCAAACTTTTAGCTTTTTTTGAGTTTTCAAATTATATTTTGATTTTAAACTCCATTGTATAAAATTATGTAGGCAAGGCGTTTCTAATAGCAACAAAAGCTACCATTGATATAAAAAGCTCCCTTTTAAGCTTTTTGCGAGCTTTTCAAATATTTCTTATATCAGTAAACAAAATTATGTATTTGTAAACAACAAAAGCTACTATTTATTACAAATTATGCATGTATGCAGGTTAGTCATGTTTAAAAGTAGCAAAAAGTTTATTTTATGAATTTAAAAAATAATGTAGGTAAGTGTTATTTAACAGCTATGATTTAATGAAAAGCTTAAATTTGAAGCTTTTTACGAGCTTTAAAATAAGTTTTTTGTTTTTGTGGAAAGTATAAACTGTAAGCGACAAGAGCTATCGTTTGATGAAAAAGTTTAATACTAAAGCTTTTTTCGAGCTTTTGCCTAAAAACCCAATCTAAAAAAATATGTATGAAAATCGAATCCGTTAGCAACAGCATGAAATTTGATGAAAAAGCTTAATAGTGAAGCTTTTTGCGAGCTTTAAAATGAGCTTTTTTTTGAAAAACCAAGTCAAAAAAATTATTTCGGTAAGTTGTAACTAATAGCAACACAAGCTAACGTTCAATAAAAAAAGCTTAAATTTTAAGGTCTTTGGGATCTTTGTAATTAGCTTTTGCTTTTGAAACCCCAACATGAAAAAGTTATTTGGAAAGTCGTATCTAAACAGCTATAATTTGAAGAAAAAGCTCAAATTTTATGAGTTGAGCTTTTCGATTATTTTTGAGTTGAAAGTCTAATATAAAAGTTATAAATCCTTTAAACGATGGTGAAATTTTCACAGATATGCTCATGGGTCAAATCTGTACCGATATCACAAATGCGACAAGGGGAGTCAGTATATTCTTAGAAAATATAACTATGGATCTGTTCTAATTTCAGATGAAGTATTTATGTGGTACATAAAAGGTTGAGCTTGGGGTCGTGTAGCCTCAATCGAAGCCTGATCATAAGTTTACATTGTTTCTTGCTCTCAAAGACGCTCTTGAATATTTAAACTTTGCTTGAAAAGAATATAGGATCCACAGAAAAGGAATACTGACGCTTATACATTGTAACCAATAGGTAATAAAACGACTCTTTCTCAATGAAAAGTACTTCTACAATTTAAGGACCTTAAACAATAATATATTCAACTTATGGCAAACAAGATGATACGTTTTCGACATAAAGGTTATGATGCAAATGAATCAACATAACACACCCTGTGAACGGTAATAATATTCGAGAAGAGTTGTCTTGGGTTCTACAATGGACTTCCGACTGAATGGAGTAGCGAATTTCCGAAAAATGAGTACGAGAACGCAATAAGGAATCCAAGAACTTAGATGTTTTGATGAGGGAACTGGATCAGTCAAGATCGTGAAAGAGAGACAGCTACGACAACTGACTATGATTCCTCCACAAAAAAAGGTTATCTCTTTTGTCTCAGAACCAGGTTGAAAATCAGTAATATAATCAACCAAACTGCGGATAATGTAACTACCAGAGTTGGCTGAAAAATATCTATAACTGCATATAGAAATTGTCAAAGAGTGTAAAACACAAAAAATTATTTTCAAAAAAAATTAAAAATAATTTAGTTCATTAGTTTGCCAATAACAAAAACAGCGAAATTGTGGCATACAGCTCACTGAGGCATATGCAACATTGCCATTAAATTGCCAGCAATATGCCATTCCAAGCGATTTACTTTTATGTCGCTGCCACATGCTGCATGCAGCGTGACAAAACAATACATGCAAACATTGGCGCAGGAAATTAGTCAGCGTTGAGGCGTTAAATGCTGCCAAAATGCGCGCTGGCCGCGAGTGAATGGAAAGCGCATAAAAAAAATATAAAATAAAATAAAATTATTTCGTCCTCGTTACGAAATCGCAATTTCAGCTATTAAATGCTGTTGGCTTGCATACACGCTAGGTGTGAAAGTCCATAAAAATGGCGCTATTTATGCATATGCACACACACACATGCCGTATGTAGGCAAGAAAGCGCGGTTAACTGCACTCGCTCGGTGGCGTTCGAGAATAATCACCGCCATGAGCGTAATAAATGCGAACAATGACAGAATTGATTGGCCAATTACGGCGGCTGATTATGCGCAACGCCGCCGCTGCTCGGCTGACCGGCTAACGGACGTGGCTAAGTGCGTTGCGCAGCCACCACAACACCACCGCGTTGTTGTAATACACGCTTCGCTGGCGCTCAAACACAATTAGACGAATGCGCAGTTAGTGGTGTGAGCGAGAATGACTGTCGGCATTTGTGGACAGTGCGTGGACTGCCGGCGGCTAATGAATTCATTTTTCATGATTTTGTGCAAATTAGTTACAAGGAATTTAATGCAACGTTTGTTTTGTTTAAAATGTGTGGGAGCTCTGTATTAATATGATAATAAGCTTTTGAATCCTCCGTTTCTTGGCTGATTCTGATTCTGACTCTGTGAAGCTGTGCTCTGAACTAATGCTAAGTCAAGCGTAGTTCCCCTTTATGAGGTCTCAGATCCATTCAGACTACGCATTTGATGTCCTTGGCTTCCACACTTGGGTGTCGTACTAAATTTTCGAAAATCCGTAACTCCATTCAGTCGAAGGTCCTTTGCTTAATTCAAAATAGGTCTCGTCGACTGTTGTTATTGTTTACGGTAGCATTATTACGCGGTTTCAAAGCCACTTTTCAGAAATCCGCAACTCCTTTCAGTCGAAGGACCCTTTCAGTACCTAAGACAAGTCTTCTCGAATACTATTATCGGTCACGGAAGAGTTGCCACGCGGTTTTGGAAGTTCGTAAGTCCATTTAGTCGAAGGTCCCCTGCAGAACCCAACCCTATCCTTCTCGGAAGTTCAACCACGCGGAGTCACACTAAGTTTTGAGAAATCCAATCAATCGAAGGTCCCTCGCAGAGTCCAAGACAGGAATCGTCGAATGTAATGTGCCGATATAAGTCTTCGAAAATCCGCAACTCCATTCAGACGAAGATCCTTTGAAAAACCTAAGGCAGATCTAGTTACTGGTCCATTCAGCTGAAGATTTCTTGAAAAACCCAAGACAGATCTCGCTGAATATTGTTATCGTTCATGGCATGGCGGCACTAGCGTTGTCGCACTAAGTTCTCAAAAGTCTGCAACTCCATTCGCTAGAAGGTCTCTTGGAGAACCCAAGACGGGTGTCGTCAAATATTGTTATCTTCCACGCTATTGCTTTCACACTACTTTTTCGAAAGTCCGTGAGTCCATTCAGCACAAGATCTCTTGCAGAACCCAAGATAGATCTCGCCGGATATTGTTATCGTTTACGCCAGTGCTACCACGCGGTTTTGTACTAAGGTTTCTGAATTCCGCAACTCCATGAAGCCGAAGGACTCTTGCAGAGCCCAAGACAGGTCTCGTTGAATATCGTTATCGTTGACGCTAGTGCTTCCACACGTTTTAGTATTAGTTTTGCGAAAGTCCGTGAGTCCATTTAGTCGAAGGGCCCTTGCAGAAACTAGGGCAGGTCGCATTGATATTGTTATCGTCCAAGCTAGTGCTTCCACGCGGATTCGAGGTAATTTTTCAAAAGTCCGTAAGTCCATTGAGGCGAAAGTCTCATGCCGAACTCAACACAGACCTGCTCGAATATTGTTATAACCGCTAGTAGGGTAAACAACCTACAATGTGTGCTTTGTCTGACCCGTTCGAGGTTAAGTTCTCAACCATTTGGTAAATGTGCTTCTTTTTGCCCTTTTGCTATTCCTCTCAGTTCTCCCCCAAATCATTTTCAATAACTTCTTTTCCTACCCTTACAGCTTATCCTCCATATGGCTAATTTCAATAAATCTTTCCACTTCAATGTAACGACAATTTTTCGCACTCAATTGCCGCAAATTACCATAATTTTCCGGAGTCTGCATTTTTTAAATATTTTTTTTTTTTACCGCATCTGCTCCATATAATCACAGTTCTTCACACCAGGAAGAATAATTATAAAAGTTGTAATTATTAATAAGCGTAAAATCTGATACAAAGACAAAAATGAGAAAATTAGTGGTCGGAGAAAACTTTCAATTAGAAAAGAGGCATAAACATTTGTGGAAGAGAGTTGGAGAGAAATCATTATTAACTGAAAAACTCGGATTCAACTGCGTTTAAGACCTTGTAATAGCCAGCAAAGCTCATTAAAATGTTTTAAAAATATTTTTCCTTTTTTTCAGTAAAAATATAACAAAAAAATCTGCATTGTCACCTTCAATAATTTTCGTAATTTTTTTCATTTACTTTATCATTGTCTAAAAGCCACAAATGACTTATTTCCCGAAGATTTCACAATTAAAACTCATTTTCTTTGTCATGCGCTAAGTTTTGCCTCATCTATCATTACCCCCACACCCCGGGTAATTTCTTTTAAAACTCGCATACTTCCACATTTTTTACACCGTCCGTTTACTTGTCGCCGCGCATCGCTCTTTCTCAGCCATCACGTCTCAATAATAAATTAAGCGCATTTGCTGTGCGCGAAACTTTAATGCAAATGTCGATTGCTGATGCCTTTGCCTATAAATTGGCATAAAGTTGCATGCAACGTGCCATATGCCACTTGGCTGCCGGCAATCATGCGATTGTGGCAACTTGCAAGTAATTTGCGGTTTTTCTCATGATCTTCGCGATTTATTTGCGGCTTTTTGCGACTTTTTCTTCGCCTCTCTTTCGTCCAACTATTTATGATTTCGTTGTGTCATAATGGTCATTATGCTGGCTAACAATACGCGATTCTTTATTAACTGTCGTAAGCTGTACGTGTGGTCAACACGGAGAGAAATGATACAGAGTTTGTCGGTGTTTGGAAAGCATGAGAAACGCTAGAATGTGTGAAAAAGTTGTAAAACTCCAAAACTTTTATAATTTCCGAGCTCTAAATTTCAACGGTAGATACTAATTTTTCCATTCCTGCCTCTGGGATGGTTGGCAACGCAAACTACATGAGATATTACCTCAGATGGAGAGATCTATATATCACAGCTCTGTATTTGAAACCATATCTTATATTAAAGAAAAACTTTTATAAAGGTTTGGTTAACTTCCAAGCTCCAATTATCAACAGTAGATACATACTGTTACCGAATTTTGAAGCAGATTGGTTCTATTTCTGTCTCTGGGATAGCCAGAAAATGAAAGCTTCAAGGGAAAATATTTTCTCTTAGGTGGACAAGCGATTTGGGTATATGTAAGCACCAACTATCTGAAGCTTCCACTACGACCGTGGTCAACAAAGTGGAAAATCTTGAACCGACCCACTTTATACACATCATAAAGCATCTATAGGGATGGGAGAGTTAGATCGAAAAGCAGTTTTCTTTCTTGACTCCATTTTCAGACCATCGACAGAATTTCTCCTCTGTTATATTCCTACGGAAATATGTATTTTCGAGACCCGCCTCTTCAGACTGTAAGGACAGGGCTATCGACTAAGTTTCCTCTGTTGGACCTCTATCCAAATATGTGCCACATGTATGGTATAGACAAGCCCATCGATTAAGTTTCTCTCCATTGAACTTCTATAAAAATATGCATTATGAAGACTCCTCTGTTCAGAGTGCATGGAAAGGCTCATTGACCAAGTGTCTCTCTGTTGGACCTCTATGGAAAAATTTATTATGAAAACCCGTCTTTTCTGATGGCATGAACAGCTTCATCGACTAAGTTTCTCTCAATTGAACCTCTATGAAAATATGAAGAAATTGTAAAAATATTAGTTCCTTCTAAGACAGTGAGTTTCTTCATAAAAGGAGGCTCATCTTGAGGACTACCAAAGAACTCTTAGTTTTTCTAATAATGGCTGATCGATATTATGCAACGGCACGTCCAAGAAACCGGCCACTTTAACAAAGTTGAACCAAAAAGCGAGTGCTCAGTCTAATGAATTTAATGGTAGTCGAATAGCAGTGGCTCATGACACATAAAAGCTTTGGATCGTCCAGGAGATACTATGTAATCATCAACCTAGCATTACCAGGCACGTAGCAATCCTCCAGACTTCACCATAATCGGTTTTGAAAACGCGCATCTCGTTTTTCGCACCTTGGTAAAGTCTACCGGAAACCATATACTGGGTGACCCTCCCGCTTCGGATCGCCTAGTAGTTGGTATGTGTTAGCATTAGCAACATCAATCTTCAGCCTTCGGTCACCAGGAGCAAGTCCCAGCGTAAATGGTGTAGAGTGGAAGTTCTGAACGATCTCAAGCGTCTTCAAGGTAGCTCAAACACCTTGAGTTGAATTTTCGTAAGTAAATATATTCTATAAAGTATTCAAAGATTGTAATTATTCCAGAAACAATGATCCCGAGTGGAAATTCTCCTGATAAGTTGTAAAGGTAGCACGCGATATCAAGAGATATTTTATTACTACCTGACAGGTTTCAAGCGTTTTAGTTCCTTCAAACGACTTGCTGTTTAAGGCATCGCGGTTTTTCCCTATAAAACACCCTCTGCATTCAAACGACTGCCCGATTTCCTCATATGCCGCTTCGATTCTTTTTTCAGAGCCTTATGATTCAGGGCGGTGCGGTTTTATAAGGTACTCCTTCATTCAAACGACTGACTGATTCCTTTTTCAGAGCCTACGGAGCTACGATCGCTTCGGCATTACGATTTTATTGGTTTCTCTTAACGCCGGTCGTCAGATAAGAAGTCGAAGTCGACCTTTTATTTAACTTCAGTGTGTTCGCTTTCGTTCACTGTTATTTTCAACAGTGTATTTAATCATTGCGACTGCGAAAAAATTGTCTTCCCAACACTTTCTTGTCACTTGTGTCCCACACCATTGCACCCAAAGCTGATATTATCGGACGGGCAATTAGCATTTGCTCTGCAGTTGATTTTTTCTATATTTTTTTGCACCGCTTGATGGAGTGTCTACCAGTATTAGTGTGTGTATGTGTGTGTGGAAGACCAATTCGGTACAATAACTCTGGTTGCGCACTGTGACGGCCAGCTCGGTCTTGGTTAACCGCCTGTGCTGGCGGCTTGTGGCAGCCACACAACTGTTGCTAAACTTTTCGCTGAAAAATGTCATAATTTCGCCACATGTATGTGAAGCACTCGAGGTTGTAAGGGTACGTTTGTGTGTGTGTGTATTGCTGTTGTAAGCTGGCGCTAGCGAAATGAGTAAGTGTATAAAAGACTAACTTATTGCTACAGCCTGTGCTGGCAGCACAAATGATAGAGCGTGCAAGCTGTAAAGCTGCGCTGCGGCTGTGACAATGGCTAAGGCAGTTGGCGACCGAAAATGAGGAGAGGCGAGGGAAGTGGTTGTGAAAAAGGTTCGGTTGGCTGGCAAAAATTAAAAATGAAAATTTTTGCGCAAGAAAAAGTCGAAGTGAAGTATTTAAATATCCTGCGGCCATGCGCTGTCACAATTTTTACAGCTTAATGGCAACACCATGGATGGCGTGTGAGTGTAGCGGGCAGGCTGTTGCAATACTAACGCCGCACTTCGTAAGTATATGTGTTTGTGTGTGTAGGTTGGTGTGTTGCAGACTGCTGTGACCAGCACATTTAGCCAGCAGCTGGCTGGGTGGCCATTTACTGCTGCATCTGCAAAAGTCTGGCAACTTCCGGACAAGCGGTTGGTTGGCTTTGCGGCTGTTTTGCAGCAACGCTGCGGCAGTTATTAAATATTGCTGCTAAAACACATACAAACACACATATATATAACACATATATATTTATTGTGGCTGCGTGGTAATTTTTAACGGATATTTGCGGTATTCCTTTTACAAAAAAATTATAATTTTTTGTATTTTTTTTTTTAATTTTTTTTATTTCTTTTTCATGCCACAAACTCGCTTAACACTCGCTGCACAACGGCTGTTGCAAGCCTTTCTATTAAATCATGCTTTTCTTGCTCTTCCTCTGCCACACTGCTTCAGTCACCTTGACTGTTGCACGTTGTAGCGCTTCTTTAGATTTATAATTAAGATTTGCTTTGCTGCAAATGTTGCAAGCGCACTCTTTTCTAGCTTTTTTCTAGCAAAGCAAAAGTATTGCCAACCGTGCTGCAGTAAATAGTCACTCATATTTTGCCTGTGGCCACTTCACTTTGTGGCTGCCACACGCGTTGCAGCTGCTGCGAAGCCTTTCATTTATCATTGCCGTGCATTGAGTTTGCGTGTGAGTGTATTGGTGGCCCCGTCAGGCCGCCATGTCTAGATTTTAATTACATTATGGTGTTCAGCAGTGGATTTTTTCTGTTCTCCGCGTAATATTTTGCGATTTCTATCAGCATGACTCGGTAATAATATATTTTTCCAAGTGCTACTCCACATTATTTTCGCTGTGGCAAGTTTGGCTTGTGTCAGATATATTTTAGCGTAACTAACACTCAGCTTGGTGAACATATTAAATCATAAATTACGTTCGTCGATATACATTTGTTGGGAAGAAGTGTTTCTTTCAAAAAATAACCTCGAAAAATTAAAAATAAAACATTTGAAAAAAAATTTAGAACAATAAACAAATATTTTCAGAAATATTTCTTAAAACCAGCAGCAAAACCTTCTAAAAAAAAATAAATTTAAAAAAATAAAAAACTTAAAAAAAAAAAAAAAAATTTTCAAAATATTTAAAATATTATAAAAATATTTTAAAAATTTTCAAAAAATATTATGAAAAATATTTTAAAATTTTTTTAGAAAGCCTTAATTTATTTTTTTTTCAAATGTATTCAAAAATCTTTTAAAACATATCTTTTGATGTTTTTAAAATATCATAAAAATCTTCAAAAATATTTTAAAATAGTTTTCAAAAATATTTATTTTGCACAACTTTTTTCGAAAGCCTCAATACCCACATATAAGTTTCACTTGTCTTTTTTTCAACCAAGAAATAATTTTTAAAAACACTTGAAAAGTGTTTTAAAAGATATTTCTTTCAAAAAACCTTTTTCCCAAGCCTAAGTTGTCATATAAATATCAATTTAATTCGTTTTTGTAATATCTAAAAATCCTTTCATAAATATTTAAAAACATGTTCAAAATTATTATATAAATTTTCTAAAATATTTAGAATAATTTTTCAAACCCAAAAATGTTTTAAAAATCATCATAAATACTTAAAACATGTTTTCAAGACTAAATATTTTAAAAACCTGTTTTTCAAAGTCTAAATTGCCACGCAAAAATTTAAGTTTTTTTCTTTTGCTTTTCAGTGTTTTAAAGTCTTCAAAAATATTGAGAAAAATTTTCAAAAATATTTCTTTAAAAAAACTGTTTTCGAAAGTCTAAACTGTCACATACATATATTTTTAAAATTTTTTAATTAAAAAATATTTTTAAAAGATCGGAAAAAAAATTTCAAATATTTTTTAACTAAAAAATATTTTAAAACTTTTCCAAAAAAACTTCAAATATTTTTTCAAAAATATTCCTTTTAAAAACAATTTTCGAAAGCCTAAGTTGCCAAACATACATTAGCTTGTTTTTATTTTCTAAAAAGAAATTTTTTCAAAAATATTTAAAAGTATTTTGAAATTATTTAAAAATACATATTTGAGAAACGTTTTCAAAAATATTTCCTTTAAAAAGCAATTTAATTTGTTTTTTTTAGGTGAGAAAAATATTTTCAAAATATGTATTAAAACGATATTTCCAAAAATTATTGTGTAATATTTCAATCGGAAAATATTAAAATATACATACATATGTACATATTAGATATATATTTCCAAATTTTTTTAATTTTTTTTCGAAAGTTTCAGTTGAGAGAAATATGTAAATTTAATTTGCTTTTTTTTAATTGAAAATACTCTCGAAAAATATTAAAAAAAATATTTTTCTCAAAAAGTTTCGTCGAAATCCTCTTCAAAACTATTAAAAAATCATCAAAAGTATTTTCAAAAAACTTAAGAAAATTTAAAAAACTTTTCAAAAATATTCACAAGAAGATTAAAAATATATTATAAAAAAATTAAAAAAAAAACTAAAAAAAAATTAAAAAAAAAATTTACAAAATTTTTCAAAATTGTTTCCAAAAATTTTTGGAAAAAATCTTTAAAGAACATTTTCAAAAAATTTGAAAATATTAACAAAAAACTTTCAGAAATATCCAAAAAATATTTTTTTCAAAAAACTTACTTCGAAATCCTCTACCAAAGCAACTGCACTCGAGTACTTCACTCAAAAACCCAACTTGCTTCACACATATGAATGTAGGTATACACACCACACAACGTTCAACAAATTGCTCAAGCATTGTTGTGCGCCCCAGCAATTATTTGGCTTGGAAAAATCGTCACAGAATTATTATCGACACAACGAATTGATGGCAATTACGTGCTCTTCACTCTTCTCCTCCTGTGTGAGTGTGTATGCATGTATGGTATGCTGTAAGACAATCGTTACGTTGGAGAGATTAATACGCACACACACACGCACATATCCACCCATTGACAGCTGCAGTAGTTGGGCGGATACAATGCATTTACCGTTACGAGCTGAAGTGTCGTAATTATCGCGGTGGGAATTAAAAGTAAATTGGCGTCAAACAAAAGCTCATGCCAGGAGCGTGAAGCGACTGTATAAATGTTATTGAAGTGAAAAAGGAGAGTAAGGAATGTGGTTGAAGAGGGTGACTTGCAAAAAATCGTAGTCCAGTTGATATTTGCTTGGACCATGACCATATAGACTTCTGTCGATTTATATGGTGTTTTTGTTGAGTTAAGTGTAAGAGGGATTTTGAGAGCTCAAGGAGTACAGTAACTGTCGACAGACCGTGAGTCTGGGATTAAAGTTCCTCATTTCCAATTTTTGTCTGTTAGGGAATTTTTGATCTCTCCATAAGGGGAAATTACCAGGAACAGGAGTACGAAATTTATATTATGGGGGGACCCAGAGAGCTTCCAACTACTACCGACGAGCTAAGTGAGCTTTTTTCTACAAAAATTTACGATATATGGACTGCAAAAAGGGGAAAACTGCTGACTATCTGCAACTCAGATTTGCTCAGCAAACTAATTCACATTCGTCTTCCATAAATAAGACACGATGGAATACCCAAAACTACTAAGCATATGCAAAAATGTTTCAATCACGCGTTCGCCTTCAAGCTTTAAAAAAAATTGATATAAATATCCATGGATGTATTCCCAGAGGGCAACGCATTAAATTTAAACTCCAAAGCTCAGCTGCCACTGCACAGTGAGTTTGAAGAAAAGCGACTAAGAAAAGTACTAAGAAAAGCACTAGGAAAAGCATTTTATACCCCAAATGAATGTGAGATTTCCAGCACAAGCCAGCATGCGACTTTAACCTCCGACACTTCCTTAAATTGCGCAAAAAAGGGGAGAGAAATGAGATCCGATTGCTAGGGGCGCGCATTATGATTTCAATACGAATTGCATATGCAATACATGTTGCATGCCGCATTGACGCCTCAAGCCCGCAACAACAAAAACAATTGGTACTTGTAATACAGCGAAGGAAGCGCTAGATTGTCAACGCTTGCTGTTGCTCATCCGTGTGGCCTGCAACCGCTGCAGGCATTTATTTTGGCTTCCGGTAGTTTTTATAGGGTTGCCGCACATCCTAAATATAAACGAGACTATGAACTAGAGGACTCGAGCTTTTGAGAAATCGATCTGAAATTTCCACATGTCCTTTTCTATCTAATAAGCAGCTCAATTGTCGAAATTTCTTCAGTTGATGAGATATCTTCACAAAATTCGCCACGGGTTCTTGTCTAAGCTAGTCGCATTGTTTGCAAAGAAATTTTGTGATCGGAGGACTATAGCATATAGTTGCCATACAAATGGAACGCTCGGAAAAAAGTGGTTGTATGGAAAGCTTTTTCAGTTGACGAGATAACTTCAAGAAATTCGGCTCTGGTTCTTGTCTACGCTAGTTGTGCAGTTTCCGAAGTAATTGTTCAGATAGAACCACTATAGCATATAGCTGCCATAGAAACTGAACGTTTGGAATCAAGTTCTCGTATGGAAACGTTTTTCCTGGTTTCCTTCTTTTCTTATTTATATTTTTATTTCCACAACAAGGCAACCTTGCCGCTTACGCACGCTTGTTTCCATTTCGCCGCGACTGCTCATCAGTCGGATGCGCCGTGCCGCATTAGTGACGATTATGGCTGCTTGCAACACAGCCTCGTTGTCGCCGTCATCATCATTGTCACCGTCTTCCTCGTGCGTCGTCGGAATTGATTGCACGCCGGCAATGTCAATATCATCGATGCTGTTGCAAGCTGATGATGCTTTTCCGGCTTTGAAAACATTACGGCTGGCGGGGCTGTGTGTTTGCTTGCTTATTGCCGTTTGAGAAGAAAATGTAAAATGCGAAAAATTGCAGTTGTTGCCTTTTGTGCTGCAGTCACAAGATTATAAACGGTTTGTTACTTTTGTTTTTCTTTTTTTCTTGCCGCATGCAGAAAAATCATTGATATTAATGTCCGCTGTGTAAATGATGAGATAAGCGAAAGAGATGTTGATTCAATTGCTGTTGTCTCAGGGCACTTTTTATACCCAACGTGAAGTTTTACTTGAGCTCTGCTGGCTCTCAGAAGTCGTGGACTTCGTAAGGGATCAAAAATCAGTATAAGTAATTGATCAGTGTTGTAATGTGGTTCGTAGGTCTATAAGGAAAATAATAGAAAATTCCAGAACTGATGTTATGGATAAATTCAGACACATTTTTCATATTAGCTGTTTTAAAAATGCTTTCTGTACAAATACAGCTTTTAAGAAGAGGTTCTGTTTGATATAAAAATAATAATAGGACATTTCATATAGAGAGAGCTTTGATATTAGCTTTTCTAAAAAGCTTTCTATAAAAAGCCGATTTCAATGAAGGAGGGTTTGATTGATATAAAATCAATAAGAAGGGCTTTCATATAGTCAGAGCTTTCATATTAGTTTTTCAAAAAAGCTTTCTGAAAAAACAGCTCCTTCAACATAAAAGGTTATGTTTCATTTAAGAACAAAAAGAGGGGCTGGGCATATTGGGTTAAATACCTGTGAGGCTGATGAGCTTAATAGGACAGGTACAAGTACAGTTTCAATAACTGCGGAATGGGAACGAGTAGGAGGTTCACTATTGGACTGGTAGGTCTCAGATCAAAGCAGCAAGAGCTGATTGAGTATCCGCAGCTGTGTAGTCTCAAGATCCTCAGTTAAGAAGATTTGTGATATGGTCAATGCGTTTTTCCGATAACTGATATTCAACTACAGGAGTTTTTTCAGTTGGCCTCAGAAAGAACTGTATATAACATTCTAAGTGTGAGTCCTCTTTAATGTTGAGGAATCAACCTTTCAACCGAAACTAACTTCTAGTTTTATCCGACTTTGCTGCAGTCTTGACAGCATCTTTTAGTCGATTCGCAATTCTCCATTGCATTTTCTCAAATAAATTTCATAGTACACTTGAAACTCGTATGTCTTGGCACAGCAATCGTTATATCTGCTGCACTTGCTGTCGATTTCGCAATTGTTTTAAGTGATTTTTTCCAAACGATTTCCTCATTGTCGCCATAGACTGCATAGGCTTCATCATCCTTATTTCAGATGAGGGAAGAAGTATCAAAGACAAGTGCTGCGTAGCTTTGGAGTTTTCAAAGGAGTTAGAGAAGACAATCTGGCATTTGCTAGGGACTGTGGCACATATACATATATGCCTGGCTGGTGGCACCATCATTATTTGCTTCAATACATTTTCGCAATAATTTCGCAATTACGCTTCAATGCAAGCGCAAACGGATATGTAATGATAGCGCAATACACAAACAATTGCAATGCGATGCCAGCGACAACCTTGAGAAAACTACAAAGATAAGTGCAAGAGTAGATTGCAGCTCTGCAGCAAAAACAATGACAATTACAACAACAAATGCAACAGAAATCAGCAACAAGGACTCGAGCTGATGACATCCGGCGTTGCTGCCACAAGCGGCAATCAGAAGCAGCAGCAGCCAACGAATGCGTGCGGATTTGCAGTCGAAGACGAAGTGAAACGAAGTGATTGGAAGAAAGATAAGTGAAAAGCAAAACTATCAACGGAAAGTATAAATTGCTAAGCAATCGGCAGCGGAAAGTGTTGCGAGAAGACAAGCACACACAGGCTCAACGCGCGTGGCGCAACACAGTGTGCTAAACTGAGTTTTTGGCGCAGCACTGTAAGTGTTGCATGTGATGTTGCATCACACTACAACATGCCGCAACTTTTCTTAATGCTTAACTTATTTTGCCAGTGTCCTTTTTGTCGCGCCGCGGGCAGTAGTGGCCACCCTTATAACAACAATACACCTAAGAGCGGTAAGTGCGCCCACCTTGTCGTATACGTAATGCGCGCTCATGCTGCGCTCAACTACTTGCCGCTTTGCTCTGCTGGCAGTCAGCTCGTGCGTTCACGCTCTTCATTAATTTATTTATGTGAATTGCACGTGCGATGTTGCACTCAATTGGAAGTGAAAAATAACGTCCCCGAAGGCAATGAGCGCGTGCTGCGGAAGGTTGCGCGCAAGGCTGCCGGCAGTTAGCTGCTATTAATGCGCTTGCTGCTGGCGCGCTGTATGGCCGTCTGTCCGCTGGTTCGCAGGTAAAGTTGTCGCACATTAGCAGCGCATAGTTGGTGGTCCTTAACGCAACAAATTGGGTGATTTCAGTATTGTGCGCGCACCTGTTGCAATACTATATTTCCTGTCTTTTCTATGTTGAAGCGGTTTTGTGTGGGCTGGAGGAAGGAAAGCGTTGCTCGTTAAAGCAGCATTGTAACCCTCTAAGTGTTTCCGTGTGTAGTGAGTTGAAAGCAGCTAATTTTTATTTGGAAATACATGTGTTGAGTCGAGCTCTTGATAACGTTTGAAGTATATAATGTGATATAAATTGAGGTATGTATATTTATTTTTAATTTAAAAATACTACAATTATGGTATGCCTGCAATTATGTGACGATTTACAGTACAATTTGTATTACAAATGCATGTTTTCAAAACATTTTGTGTCAGAGTAACAGTCAGTCAAAATGCAGAGAAGATTGCGATAGTGTTCCATAAGTTCATTCATTCATTTCATAAGTTCATTAATTTTATAGTGTTCCATAAGTTCAATTAAGCTACAGAGCAACCAAGCTATGTGAGCGACTCATATAGAGCTGAACTTCACTTCTTCACTTCAAAAAACCTCAACTAATAAATTTTTGCTTTTTCGATTTCGGTATATGGCAACCCAAGTTTTGCAATCAGGCAACTCACAACTTTATTGTAAAGTTTGACATATTCGATGTCCTACGTGTTCAGAATGTTTTGACGTACGTGCGCTATTTCTCCTGCTAATAGTAACTAAAAATATTCATTTCATACAAAATAAAAATAAAGTAACTTAGAAAATTCATCTTGACCAAAAAATGGATTTAATTCGCGAACATTTTCTTGTGTTTATTTTTTACAACTTCCGTCGTAAATGAACTCATGAAGAGTCCATAGATGTATTTAATTAAATTTTTGGCAATGAAGCTCCATCAATGACTAGTATTTACAGATAATAAATAATCCAATCGAGGTCGTAGATCAATCCAAGACAAATTTCGTGGAGGTCGTCCAAAATCAATTTTTTGTACCGGAAACTATTGGTGCTCTAAGCAAACTGATATTCCAAATTCGTCATGTGATTAATCGTGAGGTTGAGTCAACTCTAGGCATTAGTGGAATCAGCATACATTCAATATTGTCATTTGAAATTTGTTTGTAAAAGAAAACTTGTTCACTTTGGATCCCACACAATTTAATTTGAAACGCTCAAAAAAAAGGCTCGTGTCCATTGGCCGAGAGAAATGTAAAAACAAAATCGATAGCCGTGCTTAAAATAAGTTGAATATTATAATTTAATAGTAGCTAATGAAGTGTTCCACAAGTTCAATAACACTTTTGAACAGGCAATAGAGCAGTGTGTGAGGTGAATAAACTGCAAAAACTAAGCTTGCGAGTTTCTGGTTGGTTATTTTCCTAAATATCGCTGATATTGATGTTAATTGTGGTCAAATAATCGTCATTGCCTGGTCCTACTTAATTTAGAAATGTGCAGTGAGAAACTGTTTGGTTCTTTAGTCTATGGGTTTCTTAAGAATATGGCATGTAAACCAAAACTATGGAGATAATTTCAGAAGACCATTAACGTATAATAACAATAAATTGCGATTATTTGGAAGACCTGTATGAAATACAAATCACTTCAAGTACTTTGATTGGTTGAAAAAGTTGAAGCACGAACGACGGACCGCAGCCGGTTGCACGTAGACTATTATTAGGTCTGCCGGGTGGTAACTAATTTAAGCCTTAGTTAGCAACTCAGTGGATTTAGTAAAAAAAAACTTATTTTTTTCTACACCATCTGCTTAAAGTATCTTATAAGAGGGTATTCAGAGCCGTGGAATATATCCCTTTTGATCCGGCTGAAAACTATGCATTCGCATGAACAATGTTCTAGAGGCTCACCATCCTCCTCGCATTCCCTACATTTTGCCGAAACCATTTTTCCGATTTCCTAAAGGTAGGATCTTAAGAAAAGGTGGCCTGTGATGAGCAGTAGCAGTTTTTTGGTCTGTGCACCATCAACGTTACCCCAAATTAACTTTTTCCTGTATTTCTTGTATTCTAAAACCAAAGATTTTTATCTTGGGTACATTGCTTCCAGCAACCCATTGCAAAAGACGAAGAAAGAGAAATAATTTGTCTGTTTTTCCTGTCATCTCTGCTGGGTTCTTTGCGGCTGGTGAGAAAGAGAGGGCAAGATACCATTAACTCACGCATAGCATAATAATTATTGAAAATTGAAAACTTAACCGATATAAAAATGTAAACAAGTCATTAGTAAAAATGAAATCAAAGATATTTTTAATCTAAATTAACTGTTAATGAGCAAATAACAAGAGCACCGCCGCAATTCATATTATATTTAATTCTATTATTTGTATACGTTTTAGTATTGGAATTGACTGTGGGTGACCGAAGCGTAATAGACTTACGAGCGGTACGTAGCCACGACTCTCTTTCACGCGAGTTCTAACCTGACTTCGTCACACTGAATATAAAAATCATTAATTTAAAATAATTAATTGTTTATATATATGACTGAAGATAAAGACTGTTATAGCTGTTAACAGTTTCCCTTTTCCATATGAAGGCGTTATGGACCTTAACGAAGTACACAGTTACAGATAGAGAAGAAAGCTCGGCCCAAATCTGTCAGAGCTGCACTTGCTACCACTATTCTGTGAATTTCCATTAAAAAGCTTCATAAATATGTCGTAAGTGTCACGACACAGTTTTAATCTAAACTATTATTTCTTTTTGTCCAAACACATTTGCTCGGTGGTTAACCTCAAACCTTTTTCAAGCGCTAAAAATGTACAGTGTTTCAAAGTTGCTCACAACGTTCTTGCTACTTTTCAATTTGGTTAGCAGTCAGCGGGTGAGTTATGAGTATATAAGGCATATATGACATTAAGCAATATTTCTTCACTAGAGACTGGTCTTCACCAAAGCTCTGGTACAATTTAATGGCACTTATTTGGAGAATAATGAAATTGTGATTATCAGAAATGGCACAGCTGTTGATGTATTACTCGATGTTAAACGTAATTATCCGAGCGATCTTTGGGTGTCGGTTAACGTAGGCAAACGTGATGCCAAAATGAGGAAATATATTTCCTTGTTTTCGTATGAGTTGGATGTGTGTCAGCTATTGGGACGCAAGAATCCAAACGATAAATTGAACTGGATGCAAATTTGGTTTGAAAACTATTGGAAGCAAGGCAATATGCCCAGATTCTGTCCGATTGAGAAGGTGAGATAATGTGTTGGTGTTAATTGGACGGCAAATTGATACAATCCAACAATAACAAGTTAAAATTATTATTGACAAAAAATGTTTTTTAAAGCTTAGTGACATATCCTTTATATCTTTGCTGCAGGGCCACTATTTTTGGAAAGGTGTACGCCTCGAACGTAATAGTTTGCCAGCGTTTATGCCAACTGGCCGTTATTGCACCATGATCAACTCATATTTTAAAGCAGATCCGAAACAGAACATACCGTATATATCATTGGCGAATACTTCTATTTATTCCGTATATAAGTAAATTGCTGTACAGACTTTTGTACTGTTATATTGTCAAATAAAATGTTCTCTTCTTTGTGCATTGAAGTACTTGACTGACTCAAAACACAATTCCGCTAACCTGCCACAGGTCATGCAGCTCCCTCAAAGGGTTGTTTGAAGCAATGTACTTTAGAGGAAAATCTGTGGTCTTAGAACACAAGAAATACAGGAAAACGTTACTTTGGGGTAATGTTGATGGTGTACAGACCAAAAAGCTTCAAATTCTCTGCAAAAGGGAGCTCAGTTACATTATAGAGGTTATCACAAGGCAGCTTTTCTTAAGATCTCACCTTTAGGAAATCGGAAAAGTGGCTTCGGCGGAATGAAGACAATGCGAGGAGGATGTCAGTCTTCGGCCGGATTAGAAAGGATAGGTGAAGTATTAAGGTAGCAGCTGCTATACTTCCAAACTGCGGCTTCGTTTAAGGAGATATGTATCCTGCTATAAAGGCCTTGAGCTCGCTGATAGCGAACGCAAAGCTAGGCAAGGAGGGCTAGTGCTAGTGAGGTCATAGCAGTAGCATCAAGCTACTTCCATATTAAACATGTCTGGGTGCCTGGCCACAGCCGAATCGTCGGAAATTGTCAAGCGGCTGAGCTTGGAAGAGAAGGCATCCTTATCCAAATTCCATTAAGAACGATTAGGGTTCTCTGTCTTCTTGCATTCGTGCGTAGATCTATGGAATTCGCATAGGTTCAGCAAGCGTTGGTCAGCAACCAGCACTTGTGAGGTTGCAAAAGCTTTCTGGCCCAGAGTGGATCATAAAAGGTGCATTGAACTGCTAGCCTTTAGCGAACCACAGAAAATCGCAATTATAGGTATTCTAACTTGACAATATCTCTGAGTCACTACTACTAAAGATTTTGGAGGACGCAACTTTTCAAAGTTGCAACGAGAAAGATGAGGTGGAAACAGACTTTCTCCTCCACAGTCCAGTTTCTGCCAGACTAAGTTTGAAGTATGTTGGTTGGTATGCGTATTTATATTTTCACATAATCCACCGAATTAGCTGGAAGTGATATTAGTTTCGATGAATTTTTGGCAGTCTCTAAGAATTTGGTCGATATGCGATAGCCTGTTTGATCCATACTTCGGAGTTCTGGGATACAAGTAAAAGTCCAAGTGAGATTATTCTTAGTGTCACGACTAATCAGCCTATTTACCTAATCTAACTTAAGCTCATGCTATAAAAAAAAAACTGGGAAAGACTAACGTTTTTTTTTCTTGTTTTCGTTTCTTTCAGATATAATCCCGGTATTATTTTAGAGGTACAGTAGAATGTGGAAATATTGCCACATTATATAAGTATAAGGAGATCATATAGGATTATGACCGGACCCGTTTAAAACGAACTTTTACGATATGGTTGAAGTTAAAAGGACTTTGTGATAAATATCATATTATTCAGACATGGGCTGAGGCAATATTGAAACTTTTTTAATATATTTTTAATTAAGAATTGGCGTTCCGGAAATATCAAGATTCATTGACGTACTAATGGATCCTAATACCCCCGAAAATATATTCAAAATATGGAGAAAACTGAAAGAAAGAAGCATACATCCAAAATCGAATATCAAAACCAAGAGTTTGATGGACAAAAAGAGGGTAAGCTCTAGGCTCTGTTTAACTTAAGGCGTTTTTAACATATCCAAAATTTAGAAAGGCTACCTAAAGGTTGATAAAGCCTTAGCTTACCAGTATAGAAAATAATTGGGCGGTTTTCAGAAACATTCGTACGAAAAAGAAGTATAATACCACACATGAATGCAACTTAGTTAAATTGTAGTCAGGCTTGACGTCATCGAAAAATTTGCAATTAATGTTAAATTATCAGCATTGGTGGCGACTTTAAGCTACGAGCTTCACAACGTAATACGTTTATAATTACGGCAAATTTTCGTGCGACAATCGAAATCGAATTTGTTTGTGGCAAGAATATTGAAAATGCATATCTGCGCTGTGCCCAAGCGCTGGCGTACGCTTTACATATTCAATTGCCTGCTCAT
This sequence comes from Bactrocera tryoni, assembly GCF_016617805.1. Classification (NCBI taxonomy): domain Eukaryota; kingdom Metazoa; phylum Arthropoda; class Insecta; order Diptera; family Tephritidae; genus Bactrocera; species Bactrocera tryoni. The sequence continues at coordinate 72,950,942 of NC_052503.1, forward strand.
TGAATTAAGTCGACATTAATGCATTTGCGCAGCAACATTTGGGAATCCCTGCCAGCTTCACTGCTTCTTTGTATTGTCTTTTGCGACTATGGCGCTATGGCGGCACGCTATCAAGGCGCAGGTGAGTCATGCATTTTAATGAATTTGCCAATTAATTCATTTGCATACAATACAGATGCTCTGCATATTTGCATCTCGCAACACTTAGCACACACGCACACACACACTCAGCTGACAATCATATCAGTTGAATAGTACACAACTTATATTCATATGCGCTCTATTGACACTGTCTCTCACGCAGCACGTCAGCGTGGCGTACGCTTTAACGCCGCCCATATGACATTTAACCACGCCTATGTGCATAATGTCAGCACGGACCTAACCGATGGCGCCTTGAATATCGAGATGTGGCTGCTGCGTGATGTGGTGCCGGGCTTCATGACCAAATTCGATGTATTCATCAGTCTGTCGGCGGATAAGAAGCGCTTTCAGAGCATTTTCGCCTACAATGTGGACTTGTGTGGACTAATGAATAACTTGTCGCGCATTACTTTGTTGCGTGCTTGGATGCTAAATGTAATTAAATACAGTAATCTAAAGCCGCATTGTCCTTTGGAAGCGGTAAGTGGCGTTTTTTTGGTGTTCCGAAGTATTTCTTTTGTGTGCAGTTTTAGTAAAACCATTTTCGTTTAAGGGTCACTATTATATAAGGAACTTTACGGTAGAGAAAGGCAGCATACCAGTCTATTTGCAAGCAGGCGAATACCGCATCGTCACGCATCATTACTACAAAGGGAAGAAGAACAAGAAAGAGATAAAAGTGGCTGACTTCCAGGCCGATTTGGAGATCGACTGATTTTAAAGGCTGTTCCAAGAGCCTTTTAGAGAACGGAATTTTAATTGAATAAATATATACCGTTATTTTAAGATACCGAGAGATTTTACTTTCTTAGGCAGGATACCTAAAGTTGCAGTTTGAGTCTTAGATCGTTATTGCAACTGACTCGTGGAATAGGGGTATGCTGAGACTTGAGTTTTGAATTTAATTCCTTAGTTAGACTGAATAAAATCGAGGATTGACACAGACAGAATCGTTTACTGGACAGAAACCGTGAGTGAGGTACTGAGAGCAGTGGCGGATCCTTGATTTCTTTGTGCGAGGTTTTTCTTTTCTACAAATTTGTAATGTTAATGTTACTTCGACCCAGAGCTCCGCCACTAATTGAGACATTATAAAGTTGAAAACTTTGACTAATCCAGGAGTTAAGAATGAAGTCGATCCCAAGACAGAAATTGATAATGAAATAGGCAGAGACAGAATTATACTCTCAATACTACGAAGCTCTAGACTGAGGCGAAAGCTGAATACAGTAGAGTCTGTGCTACCCAATAAGAGACCTTAACCTCAAAATAAACAGGACGGAATTCAACTAAGGATAAAACCTTGAAACTAGACCTGAACTTGTAAGACGAAATAAGGAGGATACTGATACTGGAGGTGATGTTTCAGGATTGAAAAGCGGAGCTCAGGCAAAAAATTGTTGTTGAGGCTTCGAAAGATTCAGGAATAGAAAGCGGAGCTTACGTTAAGCCTAGGACTGACATTGAGGCGGTTAGGTATGCTAGGTTAAGAGGTCGCTCCTAGCAATCACTTGGAGAGCTTAGAATGCCTGTCCATTGGCATTCAGGAGTAGAAAGCGAAGCTGACGTTAAGCCCAGGACGGAGATTAAGACTATTATGTAGGTTAGGTTAGGAGGGCAATGCTAACAGGGATCTCACTTGGAGAGCTTAGTATGTGGGTCTATTGTGGTAGCCTTAAAAATCGGTCAAGCAACTAGCGTCCGTTAAGGTTGTCAGCTTTACCACATGAATGAGTATTGGACAGTGTCCTGCTAAACATGTGGTCCCTTGGTCAAGTGATAGAATTCAAGTTCGAACTCGGTCTCACTCCGATGTGAGCAGGGCAAGGGTGCCATCCCAGCAGCTTTGCAGTCGTCAGCGACTCCGCTAAAACCAGGTGCCCAAAACACCGCCACGAGTAGCCTCTGCGACGCAGTGAGCCAAGATTGCGGCTGTAAAGGAGACAGAAATCAAAAACGAAGCTTGGGTAGAGACTGCGACTACGGCTACGGCTGAGAAAAATACATACTATAATTGCATAAGATTGAAACGGCATGATAATAAATATGCAAATATTCAGACTTTTGCGATTATTTTATTGTTTCATTTCATTCTCTGAACTTCACAAGACAGTAGCTTCCAATTGCAGTTCGAACACGAAATCCATTTTTTTCTTCTTATACTGTCCGTAATAAATAAGTGCGATTATTTTGTAATCACCAGGATAAAGATATTTGGGAAACAATGCCGGCTCCAATTGCCAACCATTCAAATAGTAATGATCGGGATGGAACGGACAATTCTCCATAAAATTACCGTACTTCAAGAGGCTGCGATACCAACTCTTAAGAAAGTGATCTTTAAGCGCTATTATCGTGCCACAAACATCGATATCGAAATCGAAAAGTGACTGATAAATCTTGGAATTAGCGATGCGCAGTTGAAATTCCAGATGACAGCGTACACCGGGATCCAAACGCTCAGTGAGATGGCAGTCATTAAAGACCGTGCCGTTAACGAGCTGGGTGGTGAAGTTCGAGAAATAGCGCGTGTTGAAGCGTGACTGTACCGACTTGAAGGACAGCTGCGTGATCTGCTGAGGTTGAGTAAGTTAACGAGAGAGAGTGAGGGAGAGAGGATTAGAGAGTGTGTAGGTAAAAAGGTTAAGAGAATGTGAAGAGTTTAATGAAAATTACTCACGCCACTTGTAAATCGCGTAAACTCTGTAAGCAGCAATAAATTGAAAATAAAAGTGATTACTTTAAGTCTTGAACTCATTTTGAGGTCTGCGGAAGATTTTAAAATGGCGGTGAATTTGAAATAATTTGAAAATAGAAAAGTAATTAAATAAACTAGCTAATTAGTATCGGCAAAAAGTAGATTTGATGGTGTGGCTTAGGAGAGGTATTTTAAAAGAGAAATACTAATGGCTTTATAATAATACACTGTAAAAAATAGTGCCGCAGTTCAAGCGCTGCTATTTTTTGAGTGTTTTGTTTTTTGTGTATTTTTCTATTGCGAATATATTTTATCTATTTTTTTACTAATTTTAAACAAAGTACATACATTCTCGTGTAACATATTAGCATATATAATAATCATTATGATTGCATTTTTCTAACTAGCCACTAAATACACGCCAATTAAACAATGACTGCGGCATAATTAGAATTAATGAGGCGTAAAAACTAATATTTGCTGGAAAAAATTTTCAAAAACTATTTGAAAATAATTATTTGCATTCCACTAATGTAATGAAAGCCATGCAGGCGCGCTTGTGTCGGAAAAATCAATTACTTTTTATAGCGGCTTTGCTTTTAGCGCTGCGCGTAGAAAGGAGCCATGAAGGAAAGGTGTGTAAAAAGAGCAGGCATTACTAATAAAATTATATTGCGCACAAAAAAAATTCAAATTAATTATTATTTTTTTATTTAAAAAATTTTTTTTCAATTTTAAGTAAAGACAAAATATTTTAAAGAAAAAAAAACTTAAAAAAATTATTTTTATTAAAAAAATTTGTAAAAAATAAATTTTCTTATAAAAAAATATTATTTATTTAAATGCATTTCCACTCTTTAAATTTTCCAGCAAAACACGGCACTGTACTTTCGCAGCATTGAGAAGAGCTACAATCCGAAATACGTCGACAGCTTTGCCTGCAACATCTCTACCGATCGCTCGACCATTAGTACGTCATTGAATATAGCAAAAAATGTATCTGTGGATTTCTGGATGAAAGTAGCCATAGCATTTAAACAACAAGCTTCGAAAAAATATCGTTCGATTTTGTCGTTCAACGTCAATTTGTGCGAGGTGCTACGCAACGAGTTCAATCAGCAGGGTTTGGTGCACTTGTGGATAAGGAATTTACAGAAATATAGTAATATGCCACGCACTTGTCCGTGGAAAGCGGTGCGTTAAAGCCCAAAATAATACGCTTTTAATTATTAATGTAGTAAGAAATTCACTTTTTATGTTTTAAGGGTTCATATTACTGGCTTAATTTGCGTCCAGAAGCGGGCACTATACCGAAATTTATCTCTGCTGGTCTATTTCGCATCGATACCCAATTCTACTTGAAAGCCTTAAATAATGAGCCATTTACAAACGTCACAATCGTTTTCGAATTGCATCGAGATTGAAATCGAAATCATAATATTGAAATATAATATTGAAAATTATATTGAAAAAAAAAAATAATAAACACCATTTTTCTGTCTAGCAAGCGATTATATGTTTTATGTGATATCAACCAGTTGGGAATTGCATACGCATGTTCAGCACGAATGAAATATGTCCTTAAGCAGTTAATTTGAAATAATTAAAATTTTTTACTGATATAAAATGTACTTAGGTGTCTACTGGTCACAAATGTTAGGTTAGTTTAAGTAAATAGGTTGATTTTTAGTGGTACAATGAATAATCTCACTTGGAGTGCTAGAAACGCTTGTCCAATGTGAAGCTCAGAGCGCCTAGGTACGAATAAAGAAGATCGTCGCATATCGACGAAATGCCTAGCACATGCCACAAATTCACTGAGACGGCTAATATCAATTTCGCCAATTCGTCGGGTTCGTAAAACGGCCACAACTGGGCTGCAACTCCCAATAGGCTGCGATGTCTTCCACGTAAAACTTGGTGTGGACGGTTTATCCGGGAGGAACAAATTCATCGGAGTTAACTGACCAGCCGCTCGTTCGTTAGCTAGTAACGCCCTCTACCGGGTTCAGTCGGTGCGCACACGCTCCGAAGTACAGTCGCAACGAAAGAAAATCAGTCCTATTACTTTCCAGACAAACCCTGTATATATGTTGCCATCTTGATGTCTTCTGCTAGAAAGACACTACAGTAGTCTGGTAGTTTGAAACAAGAGTTGATGCAGAGCTCTCGACAGAAGACCCCTCTTCCAACCTTATCTTTGGGCTTCGATCAACCCGTGAAAAAGCTCCCGGCACCTCTAACATTTCACTCGTTATATTGTTATGGTCCGTTGGATTTGGAATTTGGTGTTTCAATTAGAATTCTGTTAACTGAACTCATCTAAATTAGGTATTGAATTCTTAGTCAATTAGAAATTACTCGCTAATTCAGCAAATCGGAGCCAATTATAAATCACTTAGCACAGTCATTATAGGCCGCACTTTAATATTTCAGCTGAAATTATTAAACACTTTTTTGATTCCTTGTCTAACATATCTACCGAAATCGCTGATCTAGACTCGTGTAACGGAAAGTAGCGCAAAATGAGGACCATACACATATTTACGGCAATTCTCTGGTATTTGAGCTGCAGTGAACTGGAAGCGAAATCTGTGAGTTCCTGCGACATATTCATACTCTCTTAAGCCTGCTCGTATATTTTCAATTCTACTTTTTACATTTTGTAATAGAAATTACGCTATCTTTACTACCGCAACATAACCTATACCTACAATCCGAACCACTTTATGGCTGCGAATATCTATACCACAGAGGAAGATCAGGCTGTACAGATCGAGGTTGCCATATCGCATAATATCACCAAAGATATTTGGATGGAATTTGTAGTCTCGATGAAACCGTTCAATGCTGACAAATTTCAAAACGTTTTCAATTTCAATTTGAATGGCTGTACCCTGCTGAAACGTTCCTCCGGACCAGGTGGCTTCGATGTTGTAAAGAAATGGACAACGAATTTATTGAATTCTGGCACTTCACCTATATCTTGTCCGGTCATGAAGGTAAGTTGAGAGTTATTAGCCGTCAGTTAACTGCTGAGAGTTTGAGAATAGTTGATTGCACCTCGAATGGAAAGCGAGTAGCGGAAAGTAAGAGAGAGATAGCTGTCATGTAGAATTTTCAAACAATTGAATGCCTAAATGCCATTTTTGTAATAATTTTGCTGTAATCTATATTCTTATCTTTACAGAATAATTATACGTGGACAATACTTCCGTCGAGAAGATATGGAGTTTACATTCTACAAATGGAAGGATTTTATCGTTTGATTTTCAATGTGTATTTGAAGCGTTCCAAGCGTACCGAACTGTTGATGAATACGAGCACTATTTCTGAACTCATTTATAAATACAAATAAGTGGGGTTATGTGCAATAACATTAGCAATTATGCACTGAATTCAAATTAACATGACAAATAATATTCCAATTGATTATTATTTGATTTTAAGTGACTTCACAAAAATAAACTTCAGCAATTTATAAAAAATGATTACCAAATTTGAATAACGTAGGTTAGGTTAAAGAAGATGTCTGAAGGATCACTGCAAGCTGGAGTTCACATTTCAACTGCTGTAGACAGTGCTCTGTTTTTTGGACCGACCCTCAACCGGAGTTAAAGGAAATGCTATGTAAAAAATTCCTGTAGTTGGATATCAGGTAGCTCTGAACCTTTTGGAAATCTGCTTAGGTGTCTCATTTCTATTTCGGCTTTTCTGTCAAGATGTCTGAAAATATGAGGCCCGAAGTGTTGAGATGGCCCTGGCTGATTTGTTCTGAGGCTCAAAAATCGAGTAGTGAACCATAAAAAAGCCAACGGAGCTCCAACTCGTTCTCATTCCACAGTTATTGAGACCGAATTACCTGTCCTCGTAAGCTCTTGAAAACCCTTATTCAGAGCGAAGGCTGTTCTAGAACCAGTAGTGTAACCTTGTACTAACTCGATGCCAGAGACAAGTAGTCAATACAACCTTTCACTAGTATTGGCTTACAGTCAGTGAACTCAAGGCTGATATCGCTGCCCTACTGTCGGGGTGGATAGTAACCACTCTGAAGGATACTACGTTCAGAAGCACTATTTCTACAGCTACCTTTATGGCAACCATCACAGCTTGGAAGGCGCTGCAGTGGTCAGGAAGCCTAAACCTGGAGCTGATGGAAAGTTAACGGCAGTACAGTCCTCCATCAACTCATTCGCGAGCTCTGATTCATTCGCCAAAAGGCTTACCGCTCATCTCATCTAGTGAGTCCTTGTTTCCATGTTTCCGTGGTATGTGAGCAGAAAAGCGACAGCCAGAGCTAGGCTCGGCGACCTGGTAGTCATAGTATTTTTGAAATGAAATCAAAGTGTTCCATCCGAAAAAAAGCTCACCGCCCCTCGGGTCTAGTGGGCCCTTTACCTACATGTCTCCCTTGAAGGTATCTGAGCAGAGAAGCAACAGCCAGCGCTGGAATCGGTAATCTGGTTACCTTATTCAAGTATTTTTGGAACGAAGCCAAAGTGTGCGAAAGTTTCTAAGTGCCCTGGCTCATAGATTCTCTAAGCCAGAGGGCAGTTTTCGCGGCTATAGATTTATCTAGTTGCTATATTTACGGGTTATATTTTCAGTAAGGCATTTAGTGATATATTTGGTGTGGATCGTAGAGCACCAGAAATATTGATAAGAGCAGTCCGTTGAACAAGTCTTTTCTAGTGCCGTCCATCGAAAAAACATACCATAGAACATTATAGGTTTAACTACGGTTCTACAGAGCCAAAGAACTACATTTGGTGAGGGTCTCCACTTTTTGCCAATGGTTCTACTTCAGAAGAACCCCTCAAATCCGCAAAAAAAACTTTTTTTGCCCTTTCAGCAATGTTAAGTTCCCACGACAACTACCTGTCTATGATGAACCCTAGATACTAGGTTCTAAGAGCCAAAGGTGGAGGTCTGCACCTTTTGCCAATGGCTCCCCTGCAGTAATACATGGCAAACGATATCTTCGTTGTACTTTCCGCGATGTTGAGTTCCCACGAGAGCTACCTATCTATGATGCGCCCTAGATACTTAATTTAGCAAGTTAGCTTACTTTACCTGCAATCAAACCTTTCAAGATTGTTTACCCAAAGACAGTTTTGCGAAAAAGCGTATAGGGGTACTTTGAGGCAAGATAATATATCTAATATTTGTCAAAAAATGTGTTGTTCTCAGCTGACAGAAGACAGAAAAATATGCTTTAATATCAAGAAAACTAAAGATTAAATGTAGGCCAGAAATGGAACAAAAAAGTGTTGCCTACCATTAGGCACAAATTGTTGCCTACATTTAGGCTATTATTTGATATTTATGAATACAATTACTATATAATATTTTCTGAATCATTCTGCTGAAGAATATTAATATTTTCGTAAATTTTTAATAGGTTAAGTTTATATAATTGAATATTTTGCTTATTTACCTTATTGTTTTTCATTCTTGAAAGTTATATGTACAGACTCATAGATATTTGTTTACGTTTTGCTTACCTGGAAATACAAAATTAAAATTTTTTAATATATTTTAAGTAAAAACGTAAAAAAAGCATAAATATGTACTTAGTAAGTGAACGAAATATTTGTCAATAATAATAAAAATAAAATTTCGCCGACGTGAACATTTCGCTTTAAACATTTTCCTACAATTCATGTCACTGTGAAGTTTAAATGGATTAAGTGAAAGGATATGCAAGACGGAGAAACTCTTCCAAAACGAAAATAGAGAAATCGACAAGCTAAGTCAAAGTCAAAATCACAGCCAACTGAGACAGGCTGAAGGCGGAAAGAGATTACGAGTGATTGAAAATAAAGACAGGGCGCAGTTAAGCCAAGAAACATGCAATGATAAATAGTGGAGCGAGTAAAGCTCTGCAGCTTACGGTGCGGTGAGTAGAGGCGCGTGCTGTCGCAGAAAAAAACCGCAAATAGAGTTGCAACATTTTCGGTAGGCATTGACGCTGCAGGCGCTCATTTGGAATGCAGGACAACGTGTCTATGTTTACATTGCGGATGGAGCGTTTACGCCGCTGAACCGTTGTACGTTGCATGCCAGCAAGACAATGGCTCATGTAATGCCAACGAGCAGCGTGTAGCAAAGGCAAAAAACATCAAGTGACACAAAATGCATAGCCGATTGCTGAAATATTTTCACTAACTCTACTAGATACATACATATAGGCGCACTGCAAAAGCCTTTTATTGTACCGTTTTTCCGCCTTTCCGCTGCCCAGACAAGCGATTAGTTGATTTCGTTTGGTCAAGTAGGCGACCAAATGCGATTTACCAAGCCGATAGACACTCGAAAAATAGTTTAGCTCTACGACAAATGCAGTGGATATATAAGCTTTGCTAGGTTGGCTTTGGTAAGTGCGGTGTTCGGTAGACCAAAAATAGAACAACAAGCATATATACCGCCACGAGGCGAATACAGTTATATGTTTGATTACATCTGAGTTGAGGTTTTAATGCCACTCAGGCGTATTTACACTTTAAAGGGTGTCAGGAAGTGTTGTGCAGAATCGAGATGATGAAGAAGCAGCAAAAGTTTATTGTCTTCAATAATTTTTCATATTTTGTAGCGAATTTCAAGTCTGGGTAGCAAACAACCAGTTAACATGGGTTCAAAGTCTCAAATATCCTTTTTGGGAGCAAAAACAAAACGATCATATCTTCAGCAACGGATTCAATTGGTTTGAAGTTGTCCATCGTTTCCCACAAACACGACACAAGATCTTAAATAAAAGGTAATTTTGGAAAGCAGAAATGACAAATAACTGCGAGACTCACTTGAAAACGTCTCCTTTCGTAGCATTTGAGAGTGTCAACGATCTTATAGGCGTTGAGCTAGTAAAAACCAATTATGGACTAGTGTATGTAAAGAGGTTGAAAGAGTTTAAGCTTGATTTTAAAATCCTTAAAATACTAACTCCTGCATTGGTGAGCTTTTAAAAAGCTTTAGGGATATGACTTTGGGCAGCAAATGGGTATCATCAGTTCGCTTAGAACTCCATTTCCATTTCTGGGAGTTTTTTTATATTGGGGGATTAAAGTTTTAGAGGTTTCAAGCCTCCGGGTTATCAGTAACTCGGTTCTACGGATGAATTCAACAACGGCGTATCATCAGTTCATTCATTTAGGACTTCTTTTTGCGTCGGTTACGTTCGGTTATGCTTTAAAAAGATAACCCTGGCCGATCCAACATATGGGTATGATCAGTTCTTTCGCTTAGAACTCTCTTTTTTAGTTTAGGGAAATTTTTTATGTCGTATATTTTGTGTTTGTTGAATGCTTTTTGCGAATTTCAAGCCTCTTCCTGTGATAAGTCTTCTCTAACTGAGTTTCTCGAGCGGAAACTCGGAGAATTATCAATTATTTCACTCAGAATTTCTTTTCGCTTTGGTGGTCATCGGACATGTTTAAAAAACACAACCCTGGCTGACCCAACATATGGATCTTGAAATAGAGCATCTTCTTCATATTCGATATTTTGTGTTCACGAACTAATTTTTGGGTTCTTTCAAGTCTCTTCCGGTAGAAAGTCTTCTCTAACTGGGTTTCTCGAGCGGAAGTTCAGAGAATCATCAATTATTTCTTTTTGCGTTCGCGATTCTTGGGTTCAGGTCCGTTTCAGTTACGGAGACCCGACTGTCATCGGTTGCGTTGCCAATCATCGGACACGATAATCCTGACCGATCCAACATATAGGTATATTCAATCCTTTCGTCTGAAACTGCCTTTTGAGTTTGCGGATATTTTTATAACGATCGAGCCTCTTTCGGTTCTAAAGTCTTTATAATTCGGTTCACCGAACGGACGTTCCGAGAACCATCAATACTTTCGTTTAGCACTTCTCTTTGCATCAGTGGTCTTTGGACGCGAATCCAACACCGTGGTGTCATCAGTTCTTTTGCTTAGAATTGAAGTTTTGGTGGTTTGGAGCCGTTCCTCGTTACAAGTTCTATATATATATAGTCTGGTTCCACGGGCGGAAGTTCCGAGCTTTAAAAAGATAACCCTGGCCGATACAATACCGGGGTATCATCAGGTTTTCGCTCATAATTCACTCTTTAGCTAGATTTTATGTTTTTTGATTGAATTTTTCGGGGGTTTTAAGTTTCTCCCGTTCATAAGTTCACTCCAACACTGTTCCACAGGCGGAAGTTGCCAGAACTGGCAAAGTTGACGACACTACTTATAAATAAGTCGCTAGAGGGTTGATATTGAGAAGTCTTGATATCAAAAATTAATCCGGTTTGCCTTATACAAAGCTAGCGATCGGTATGTGGTTGAATGTTCCAGCTTTTCTGAACGGTGGCAGCCAGTGGAACACAATGGATTCGCTTTTTTATAAAAGATATAAATGTTTAAAGCTGCATTTGTCTTAAAAAATCGTTATGTTGTGACAAAATGGCATATAAGCTCTAAATAAGCACCCTTTATTAACACTGTTTCTATGAGTACTCACATATCGTATATATAGAAGTAAGTATGTCGAAATATATATACATGTGCCTGTGTATGTGACATGTAAATAGTGCGACAGTCATGTCCAGCGGTTACCACACTCACACATTCACATACACTCACATACACCTAGGCACATGCATAAAACCAACAATTGCAACTTTCGTTTCCTGCAAATGCCCGAAAAAGCGACCGGTAGGCATGCCAAACGCAATAGACGCACGTACGTTTAAATACCACTACATGCACACATATCCATGCATGTATGTGTGCGTGGCCAACTATGTTTACTATGCGTTTGTGTGTGCGCTTATGGCATGTAACTGCTGTAGCATACAAATATGGCGCCTGGCAATTGCAATTCCGATTGCATTCGCTTGTCGGCCAGTTCGACAGGCTTACAAAAAAAGCAACAACACATGCACAGGCATTTATACTCTTACATATGTATATGTGTTACTTAACTTACACATATTAATGTGTATGTGTACGTTTGTGGCAAAAGGAATATGTGCTTGTTGAATTAAATGTCTTCTCACTGCTGCCTTTAGCTTGACAAATGCGACTTCGCAGGCATTGCTTCCATTTTGCACACCCCCCTGCCTCGCTAGCGAGTAGGTGACATTACAAGCCTTTTTGCGGCAACAACTTGCCTTTTCTTTGGTCGCTCTGCTGCCGTTGGCTTTTGACTTTTTCGCTGCTATCTGCGTGCTTGTAACGCCACTTTGCCTGCTACAAGCCTAACTGTCGCAAGACTTTTATGAGATTTTATACACCGCATAGGGTATATAAAGTGTGCCACGCTGTTTGTAAAAGTCAATAGGAAATATCGGAGGTACTATTAGGTATATATATAAACGATCAGCATGATAAACTGAGCCGATTCAGCCGTGTCCGTCTACCCGTCTTTTTGTCTGTAAATATATGACCTACTCCTTCAGTTTTGGAGATATCTAGCTGAAACTTTGATCCAGTCCTTTTCTCACTAAGATGCTGCTCATATATCGAAACGGCTGATATCGGACCACTATAGCATATAGCTGCCATACAAACTGAATGATCGGAAAAAAGTGCTTGTATAGAAAACTTTTTGATTTGAAAAGTAATCCTCACGAAATTTGGCATGAGTTCTGGTCTAAGCTAATCGTGCAATCACCGAAGAAACTGTGCAAATCGGATCACTATAGCATATAGCTGCCATACAAACTGCATGATCGGAAAAAGTGCTTGTATGGCGAGCTTCCTCAGTTGACGAGATATCTTAAAAAAATTTGGCACGGGTTCTTGTCCAAGCTAATCGTTAAATCTCCGAAGATATTGTTCAGATCGGTAGACTACAGCATATAGCTGTCATACAAACTGAAAGATCGGAAAGAGTGCTTGTATGGCGAGCTTCCTCAGTTGACGAGGTATCTTCAAAAAATTTGGCGCAGATGCTTGTCTACGCTAATCAAGCAATTTCCGAAGAAATTGTTCAGATCGAATCACTATAGCATATAGCTGCCATACAAACTGAACGATTGGCATCAAGTTCTTCTTAGGAAACTTATGTGTTTGTGAAGGGTATTTTAGCTTTGGTGCGACCGAAGTTAACGGTTTTTTCTTGTCATGCTTGTTGTTGTTGGCGGTTTTTCTGCTATGCTGATTTTGTTGACTGTCTCGTGGCATTTGCTGCCCTCAGTGCAGTACACAGGTAGGCAGGCATTTTCAGCTGCCAGTTTAAGCGGCACAATCACACATACATATACAGTTATATATATATACATGCATACATATATACAAATATATATGTAAACATTTACTGGTTTCTATGTATTTCTATGCATTTCTATCTCTGATGTTGCCCCACACATTTATTCATGCGTCGCTTCGTCCTTTCGTACGCTGGCAAGCGCATATTTACACTTGACGTTACGTGTCGTTGCTGGTTGCGCAAGGTAAATAGTGTAAGGGATTACACGAATTTCTATATATTTGCTCATCTATATGTGCATAAAGGGAAGGTGAGTCCCTACACACACATATATCTGCATACTTTTTTCCTTCTTTTCACTCTTTGCCCTCTTTGTGGCTCTTTTCGCTTTGTTTTATTTTTCCCTCGCATTTCGCCTGTCAACCACTTTCTTTATTTCTTTATTTATCTTTGTTTTTGTAGGCTATGAAGTTGCATTTGAATTGTCCTAAAAATGAATTGTGGCATGTTAAAGGGTTCAAGCCACGCACACACCGGCATAAGCAAGGTTTGCTCAACTAAATATTTACTCATACACACACAAATATAAATCTAACACAAGTTTATATGTATATGGTTACAACAAAAACATATGACATGTTGCTGCAGCTGGAAATAAAGTCAACAGTGTCATTTGTCTGCCAACGCCTTAATTAAATTTTTGCCGTTTAAAGTTGGCGATTTGTGGCGAAGTTTAAAGGTTTGTTAGACAAATTGCACGGCAGCACGTTTTTGTATGTGAGTGAACTGAAGGAAGCCGAAAAGGTTAAATTTTTAAAAATTTTGCGAATTTTTAACAAGACTACCTCTTGAAAATAACCGTTTCAATTCCAAGCTGAACCCGAGCTGGCGTTTTCTAGATCTCTATTGGTCTACAGGCTATAGATAGATACATGAAAGTTTGAATAGAAAGCATCAAAGCATGTCAGCTAACTACGGACAGCCAAACCAACTGCCATGTTATCTCCGACTCCATCGAAACACTCTGTACAGGGTCAAGATATCCACTACAGTTAGAAAAACTCCAACCCGCACTAGAGCCAGTTCCACAACAATAATAAGCGAACTCTTTTCGCCTGAACAAGTTAGTTCTGATTTCCCCAGGTTGGACAAAAAATCGAAGCAAATGGGTCTGGTAGAAACCAGGTCAAGACGAAATATCTTCGGTCATCAAACAAATATTCGTCGCAATCGTAATATGGCTACCCCGACACTGCTGAAAGTCAGTACTGGGAAGTCGTAGATAATTTCGTCTATCTTGGTACCAGCATTAACACCAACAATAATGTCAACCTGGAAAACTAACGTAGAATAACTCGTGACAACAGGTTCTCTCTCGATGAACAAAGACCAAACTCTACAAGTCAGTTATCATCCCCGTTCTGCTGTATGGTGCAGCCGATGACATTATCTGATGATTCGGCGCTACGAGTTTTCGACAGAAAGGTTCTGCGGAAGATTTATGGACCTTTGCGAACTGACAACACCAAAAACTGCAGTCGATGGAACGATGAGCTGTACAAGATATACGACGACATTGACATAGTTCGGCGAATTAAGAGACAGCGACTGCGCTGGCTACGACAATTCGTCCGAATGGATGAAAACGCTCCAGCTCTAAGAGTATTAATAATACCCGCTGGGTGAAGCAGAGGGAGAGGAAGAGCTCTACTCCGTTGAAGAGACCTGACTACACTTGGAATCTCCAATTGACGCCAAAGAGCGAAAGAGAAGAACGACTGGCCCGTCAGGAACTCTCTATCAATTTGAATTTCAGACATACTGACTATTGCAGTGGTTTTCAAGCTAAAGTAGATTTACTGCTCTGGAGTGCAGCCGCCTGATATGTGTACCAGGCCACAGCGGAACCGCAGATAACTGTAAAGCTAAAAGCAAGGAAAGGTTCACTATCCCCGCTATCAGCAGAATGAGAACACAGACCAGTTCTCTTTTACTCGTGTCTTTTACAGCCGAATAGCTGGACCATGCAGGAGCTCGGCTAGGCTAGCGTACGTTCATGAGCTGTCGCAATATCCTTAGGGCCCAAGAACGATCGTACGATGTCCAATGAGCTCTGTGCCCTTCGTAAGCCCAGTCTCTTCGTAGTTGTGGGAGCCCTTACCAGCTGCTAAAGCAGTAAATAGGAAGACGTGAAGCAAATATCACAACACTTCCTTATAGATTGTTCCGAGTTTGTGTGGTCAAGGCTAAAACACTTAGGAGCACACTTCTTTCGATATACCACCGAGCTGATGGGAATTGAAATAAAACGCGTGAGAAAATTTGTTTTGCCCGTAAGGCGCTTTGCTGTCTTGTAAAATCGAATGCAGGAATTCTGAGTTCTGTTTTTATGGCATCACAACCGACTGCAGTTAGTAGTGCAAGTGGGATCACCGGATCAGCCATTGAACCTAACGTAACTTAACCCAACCTAACCTCTACAGTTTGAAATTTTACTAGCAAGAAACCTGAGCAGTCACCTTATCAAATAACAGTTACTTTATCATAACTGAAGCTTAAGTTCCATAAACTGACGGTACTTCCTTTCACAGTCTACTAATCGGCGAAAAATCTTTTAAAAATATGCCTCCTAAAGGTATACTATAGACCCAATATACAGACCATATCCACCTCCTAAAGGTAGAATATAGCTCTTAGGACAGATTGTTTTCACCGGTTATACGTAACATCACCGGTTATCTTAACATAGATCGCTTTCACGTCCTAAAGGTAGACTAAATATCTTAGGATGGATCTTTTCAACCACTTAAAGGTAGACTTTAGACCTTATGATAGATCGCTTCCACCGTCTAAATGTTTACTATATAATAGATCTTTGGATATTAGACTAGGTTATTTCCACCGCCTAAAGGTATACTAAAGATTTTCAGTTAAACCGATTATACTGCCTAAAGGTAGACTATAGTTCTTCGGAAATATCGTTTACACCGATTAAAGGTAGACAATATGTATATCTATGTATAGATCACTGCCACTTCACTCCGTCTGCTTCGGCTCTCTAGAACAAATTTCGTATATCTTTAATTCATGCTATTATAATATTACTTAAATTAAATTGCAACAAAATTTTAATGCAAATATGGTTCATGCCAGTATGCGTACATACATATGTATGTATATGTATATAAAGAGTCACAGTTCATTATTGAACTTGTAAATAAGATAAGTGAAAGCAATGAAATAATTAAGATTTTCCTGTCGAATAAATATTTACTAGCACAGCCAAAGGCGTCGGCACACACAAATGTGCTCAAATGAAGCCAACTTGTGTTGCATGGCGTATATTGAACAACACACATTGCCGAGGCATTAAATCTGATGAAAGTGGCAAGAAATTTTAACGATTCAATAGGCGATGAAGCGAAAGACAGGCGGCAAGGCGCAGCAAAGTGAATGGCAGCGGCAACGCCTATCAAATGCCTATTGAGGTAAACAACCTATATGCTGGAAGGAATTCAAATGTCGAGAGGAGACGTTAAAGCGCTGAGGCGTGTTGCTGTTGCTAATGCTGATGCCGTTGCTGATGCTGTTGTTGATGTTGCTGGTGTTGACCCTAAATAAACATGCTGATCTGCTCAAGAATGAAATGCGCCTGCAATCAGCACAGATACACATAAAGTTCAGGGAAACGCTGTTAGGACCTAAAGAGGGCGCCATGCGGCGGTACGAAAACGAAGATATGTATGTGGCGCAACACAAATGTTGCACGACCCCAATTACCCTCGATTTTATTGCAGGCAAAAGATAACAGCACAGCTAGGACGGTAGTAGAGACAAGCGGAGATAGCCGAGGACGCTGGAAAATCCGAGAAATTGTGTGGCACGGAGGAAAAGCTGGGAGCGGCGCCACGAAATGAGGCCTACAAACTAGGCTGAGCAAACTCAAGTAACAACTGCATGTCTGTGTATGTGTGCCTACGCCTATAAACTAGGTAATTCGTACATGCATAGCATACATTCAGGCTGTAAGTTAGTTGCAGCAGCAGAAAAGCAATATGGCTGCGAGGCGTTCGACCATGCTGCAACGAGCTTCACAGCCCAGAGGCGGCAACCCGTACGAATGTACGGCAATGTGATTCAAAATAGGCGCAGCAATAAATGTGTGCTAAGAAAAAAGAAGTTTGCATTAAATGAACATACTTTTAGGCGTTGGTACGTAATTTGTCACCTAGACGTCTTCATATACATTTGTAGCGCGTTGCTTGCAACACGACCAGCAAATCGTCAGCTAGGCGGTTGAATAGTATAGCGAGCGCAACCCTTTACGTTGCTCACCAACATGTTGCATCTAAAAGTATGCAACATTGTGCACACAAATGCATTTTGCGCCGGAAAGCAGTGTAGCGCATAGCGTTAGGGCGGCTCCCTGAAAGCAAATAATACGCGCCACCACTTGAAAAGATATGCACACATGTAAAAAATACATACACACACGCAAACAAGTGCAAACAGTGTAAAGCATACGCCTAAATGTATGTAGGTAATGTGTATGCGCAAGTGTGAGTGCTTGGAAAGCGCATTCGTGTGCCAACTGGAAGCCGAAGGCACGAATTAGCGGCTTGGCATGTGCGGTGCTGAGAAACTAACCACCATTTGCGCCTAAAAGTAGGCATCTGACATTACAATTTACGATGATTTATCGTGCAGCGCCTGGACAATGGCCGTTTGCACCGACGGCAATTGCATGTGCGCTGCATAGCTGCATCGCAACGTAATGTCATTGCAACAGAACGCTGTCATAACTGAGATGCGCCTGGAAATATGCTATGCGGCGATTGGTTGCAGTTTGGCGCACTTGAATGCCGTAAGCAAGCATTCAATTGGTCAGCATGGCGTTTAGGGGAGCTTTTTGTGTACTTGCTGCGCATGTTAAACACAGCGGGGAGGGTATAGATGAGAGCGCGTGAGAGCGAGTATATATGCGAAATTATGCTGTTAATTAATTTTGGCCGTAACTAGTTTCAAAAGAAACTGTGGTCGAAAATACGGTGAAATTAGTTAATGGTTAGAATGTGATTTTTGGTCCAAATAATCGTTGCTTCGAATGTTGGATTCTGAGTCAATTTTTGGTCGTCAGTCACTTTGTGCGGAAACAAACTGTGCACACGCCTTTCGTTAGCCCAAATGTTCGGTCAAAATGCGATAAACCGATGTCTTGGAGTATGTTCAATTCTACTTCCATAAATTGGAATGATGATCTCGGCTTTGATTTTTGATGAATTCACGCACACACTTCGATGGAATTTCCGGTGGTCACGGATTTTGATTGAAAGCCCACATATTGATCGTCATTTGTGTCCTCACGACCACTTTGAAAACGTTGAAACCACAGTGCACTCTGCTGCGGGAAAGGCAATCATCGCCGTAAACTTATTTCATAGATTGAATTGTTTTGGTAAAAGTTTTACCAATTTTAAAGCAAAATTTAATGTTGGCTCTTTGTTCGAAACTTATTTTTGCACCAATGACTGATACTTAAAACGCAATAACTTCACTTCCAATCGATGAAATGTCATGAAATTTTCACTAGACAATGGATAGAGATAGCAGACTCTAACACAGCAGTCGACATATAGATGGCGCGACCAGGGGGCACTAGATTCAAAAAGTCCTGTTTACTTTGGAATTCATTCTGCGAAATGATGTGATTATATGGAACCCCAAAGATAAGAGGATATTGATAAAATGGATAATGGAGCTTAGAAAGACGCCACTTTAAAATGTGTGACTAGGAAGATGATATTGATAAACAAAGTTGCTATTGTGGCTTTTCTCTAAAAGGACAATCAATTATGAATGAATCAAATTGCTCTTCAAAAGGCAGCTGGCTGAAAACATGCGATGAAGTGTTAGCAAAATTAAAACCATCAGTATTTCGAAGGCGGACAGCCACTTGTTCGTATGCCAGTATCGCAATGAGTACGTGACGGTCGTACGGG
>NC_052503.1:72970052-73034848 GCF_016617805.1 Bactrocera tryoni
AATTTCACCGGTTAGGTAATTTAAAGAGCTTTCAGGAAATGTATAGCCTGGCCCCCAAATTACATTTTGTCTTAACTTTTAAAACGCTCTAGCGGCTAAAGTCTTTGAACTAGGTGGGTCAAATAAATTGCGCCGGTTAGGTAATTTTAGGAGCTTTCAGGAAATGTATAATGTGCCCCCAAGGCCTTACCGGGGGCGTGGCAATAGGCGAAAATGTGTTGTTACCATTTCCCCAATTTTTTTCATTACAGTTGGAAGGGTATGGAGCCGGGGGGGATCAAAACCATTTTGCGAGTTAGCTCACCCCAAGGGCTTTCAGGAAAGCCCTCAATCTCCCCTCTATCCCCATCAGGGGCGTGGCGATAACGTTTACAAAAAATGTAACAATTTGAGAAAAATTACATTTTTTCTTAACCTTAAAAACGCTCTAGCGGCTAAAGTATTTGACCTAGATAGGTCAAATAAATTTCGCCGGTTAGGTTATTTCAAGAGCTTTCCGGAATTGTATAACCTGCCCCCCAAGGCTCCACCGGGGGCGTGGCAATAGGCGAAAATGGGTTGTTATCATTTCCCCACATTTTTTCACTACAGTTGGGGAGGTATGGGGCCGGGGGGGATCAAAACCATTTTGCGAGTTAGTTCACCCCAAGGGCTTTCAGGAAAGCCCTCAATCTCCCCTCTATCCCCACCAGGGGCGTGGCGATAACGTTTACAAAAAATGTAACAATTTGAGAAAATTTACATTTTGTCTTAACTTTAAAACGCTGTAGCGGCTAAAGTATTTGACCTAGGTGGATCAAGTAAATTTCACCGGTTAGGTAATTTAAAGAGCTTTCAGCAATAGGCGAAAATGGGTTGTTATCATTTCTCCACTTTTTTTCACTACAGTTGGGGAGGTATGGGGCCGGGGGGGGATCAAAACCATTTTGCGAGTTAGTTCACCCCAAGGGCTTTCAGGAAAGCCCTCAATCTCCCCTCTATCCCCACCAGGGGCGTGGCGATAACGTTTACAAAAAATGTAACAATTTGAGAAAATTTACATTTTGTCTTAACCTTTAAAACGCTCTGGCGGCTAAAGTATTTGACCTAGGTGGATCAAGTAAATTTCACCGGTTAGGTAATGTAAAGAGCTTTCAGGAAATGTGGCCCCACTGGGGGCGTGGCAATAGGCGAAAATGTGTTGTAATCATTTCCCCAATTCTGTTCACGAAAGGGGGGGTTTGTTGGCCTGGGGGGATCAAAACCATTGTGCGAGTTAGCTCACCCCAAGGGCTTTCAGGGAAGCCCTCAATCTGCCCTCTATCCCCACCAGGGGCGTGGCGATACCGTTTACAAAAAATGTAACAATTTGAGAAAAATTACATTTTTTCTTAACTTTAAAAACGCTCTAGCGGCTAAAGTATTTGACCTAAGTGGGTCAAATAAATTGCGCTGGTTAGGTAAATTCAGGAGATTTTAGGAAGTGTATAATTTGCCCCCCAAGGCCCACCGGGGGCGTGGCATTGGGCCATTGTGGCTATTGGTTAGTTAGCTCACCCAAGGGCTTTCAGGAAAGCCCTCAACCTCCCCTCATTCCCCACCAGGGGCGTGGCGATAGCAATTACAAAAAATGTAACAATTTGAGAAAATTTACATTTTGTCTTAACCTTTAAAACGCTGTGGCGGCTAAAGTATTTGACCTCGGTGGATCAAGTAAATTTCACCGGTTAGGTAATTTAAAAGAGCTTTCAGGAAATGTATAACCTGCCCCCCAAATTACATTTTAGTCTTAACCTTTAAAAACGCTCTAATTGGCTGAAGTATTTGACCTAGGTGGGTCAAATAAATTGCACCGGTTAGGTAAATTCAAGAGCTTTCAGGAAGTGTATAATTTGCCCCCCAAGGCCCCACCGGGGGCGTGGTAATAGGCGAAAATGGGTTGTTATCATTTCCCCAATTTTTTTCCTGGGGGGATCAAAACCATTGTGCGAGTTAGCTCACCCCAAGGGCTTTCAGGGAAGCCCTCAATCTTCCCTCTATCCCCACCAGGGGCGTGGCGATACCGTTTACAAAAAATGTAACAATTTGAGAAAATTTACATTTTGTCTTAACCTTTAAAACGCTCTAGCGGCTAAAGTATTTGACCTAGGTGGGTCAAATAAATTGCGCCGATTAGGCAATTTCAAGAGCTTTCAGGAAGTGTATAATTTGCTCCCCAAGGCCCCACCGGGGGCGTGGCAATAGGCGAAAATGGGTTGTTATCATTTCCCCAATTTTTTCCTGGGGGGATCAAAACCATTGTGCGAGTTAGCTCACCCCAAGGGCTTTCAGGGAAGCCCTCAATCTTCCCTCTATCCCCACCAGGGGCGTGGCGATACCGTTTACAAAAAATGTAACAATTTGAGAAAAATTACATTTTTTCTTAACTTTAAAAACGCTCTAGCGGCTAAAGTATTTGACCTAAGTGGGTCAAATAAATTGCGCTGGTTAGGTAAATTCAAGAGATTTTACGAAGTGTATAATTTGCTCCTCAAGGCCCACCGGGGGCGTGGCAATAGGCGAAAATGGGTTGTTATCATTTCCCCACATGTTTTCACTACAGTTGGCGAGGTATGGGGCCGGGGGGGATCAAAACCATTTTGCGGGTTAGCTCACCCTTGGAACTTTCAGGAAAGCCTTCAATCTTCCCTCTATTCCTATCAGGGGCGTGGCGATAACGTTTAAAAAAATGTAACAATTTGAGAACAATTACATTTTTTCTTAACCTTTAAAACGCTTTGGCGGCTAAAGTATTTGACCTAGGTGGGGCAAATAAATTGCAAGGGTTAGGTAATTTAAACAGTTTTCAGGAATGTATAATTCGCCACCAAGGCCTTACCGGGGGCGTGGCAATAGGCGAAAATGGGTTGTTATCATTTCCCCAATTTTTCACTACAATTGGAGGGGTATGGGGCCGAGGGGGATCAAAACCATTGTGCGAGTTAGTTCACGCTTTGGGCTTTCAGGAAAGCCCTCAATCTTCTCTCTATCCCCACCAGGGGCGTGGCGATAACGTTTACAAAAAATGTAACAATTTGAGAAAATTTACATTTTGTCTTAACTTTAAAACGCTGTAGCGGCTAAAGTATTTGACCTAGGTGGATCAAGTAAATTTCACCGGTTAGGTAATTTAAAGAGCTTTCAGGAAATGTATAACCTGCCCCCCAAGGCTCCACCGGGGGCGTGCCAATAGGCAAAAATGGGTTGTTATCATTTCTCCACTTTTTTTCACTACAGTTGGGGAGGTATGGAGCCGGGGGGGATCAAAACCATTTTGCGAGTTAGTTCACCCCAAGGGCTTTCAGGAAAGCCCTCAATCTCCCCTCTATCCCTATCAGGGGCGTGGCGATAACGTTTACAAAAAATGTAACAATTTGAGAAAATTTACATTTTGTCTTAACCTTTAAAACGCTCTAGCGGCTGAAGTATTTGACCTAGGTGGGTCAAATAAATTGCACCGGTTAGGTAAATTCAAGAGCTTTCAGGAAATGTATAACCTGCCCCCCAAGGCTCCACCGGGGGCGTGCCAATAGGCAAAAATGGGTTGTTATCATTTCTCCACTTTTTTTCACTACAGTTGGGGAGGTATGGAGCCGGGGGGGATCAAAACCATTTTGCGAGTTAGTTCACCCCAAGGGCTTTCAGGAAAGCCCTCAATCTCCCCTCTATCCCTATCAGGGGCGTGGCGATAACGTTTACAAAAAATGTAACAATTTGAGAAAATTTACATTTTGTCTTAACCTTTAAAACGCTCTGGCGGCTAAAGTATTTGACCTAGGTGGGTCAAATAAATTGCACCGGTTAGGTAAATTCAAGAGCTTTCAGGAAGTGTATAACTTGCCCCCCAAGGCCCCACCGGGGGCGTGGCAATAGGCGAAAATTGGTTGTTATTATTTCCCCAATTTTTTTCCTTACAGTTGGAGGGGTATGGGGCCGGGGGGAGATCAAAACCATTTCGCGAGTTAGGTCACCCCAAGGGCTTTCAGGAAAGCCCTCAATCTCTCCTCTATCCCTACCAGGGGCGTGGCGATAACGTTTACAAGAAATGTAACAATTTGAGAAAATTTACATTTTGTCTTAACCTTTAAAACGCTCTAGCGGCTAAAGTATTTGACCTAGGTGCATCAAATAAATTGCACCGGTTAAATAATTTAAAGAGCTTTCAGGAAGTGTATAACTTGCCCCCCAAGGCCCCACCGGGGGCGTGGCAATAGGCGAAAATGGGTTGTTATCATTTCATGTTATCATTTGTTGGGGGAGTATGGGGCCGGGGGGGATCAAAACCATTTCGCGAGTTAGTTCACCCCAAGGGCTTTCAGGAATGCCCTCAATCTCCCCTCTTTCCCCACCAGGGGCGTGGCGATAACGTTTACTAAAAATGTAACAATTTGAGAAAATTTACATTTTGCCTTAACCTTTAAAACGCTCTAGCGGCTAAAGTATTTTACCCAGGTAGGTCAAGTAAATTGCGCCGGTTAGGTAATTTAAAGAGCTTTCCGGAAATTTATAACCTGCCCCCCAAGGCCCCACCGGGGGCGTGGCAATAGGCGAAAATGTGTTGTTATCATTTCCCCAAATTTTTTCACTATAGTGGGGGGGTTGTGTGGGGCCTGGGGGGATCAAAACCATTGTGCGAGTTAGCTCACCCCAAGGGCTTTCAGGGAAGCCCTCAATCTTCCCTCTATCCCTACCAGGGGCGTGGCGATAACGTTTACAAAAAATGTAACAATTTGAGAACAATTACATTTTGTCTTAACTTTAAAACGCTGTAGCGGCTAAAGTATTTGACCTAGGTGGATCAAGTAAATTTCACCGGTTAGGTAATTTAAAGAGCTTTCAGCAATAGGCGAAAATGGGTTGTTATCATTTCTCCACTCCACACAATTTTTTCACTACATTTGGGGAGGTATGGGGCCGGGGGGGATCAAAACCATTTTGCGAGTTAGTTCACCCCAAGGGCTTACAGGAAAGCCCTCAATCTCCCCTCTATCCCCACCAGGGGCGTGGCGATAACGTTTACAAAAAATGTAACAATTTGAGAAAATTTACATTTTGTCTTAACCTTTAAAACGCTCTGGCGGCTAAAGTATTTGACCTAGGTGGGTCAAATAAATTGCACCGGTTAGGTAATTTAAAGAGCTTTCAGGAAATGTGGCCCCACTGGGGGCGTGGCAATAGGCGAAAATGTGTTGTTATCATTTCCCCAATTCTGTTCACGAAAGGGGGGGGGGTTTGTTGGCCTGGGGGGATCAAAACCATTGTGCGAGTTAGCTCACCCCAAGGGCTTTCAGGGAAGCCCTCAATCTGCCCTCTATCCCCACCAGGGGCGTGGCGATACCGTTTACAAAAAATGTAACAATTTGAGAAAAATTACATTTTTTCTTAACTTTAAAAACGCTCTAGCGGCTAAAGTATTTGACCTAAGTGGGTCAAATAAATTGCGCTGGTTAGGTAAATTCAGGAGATTTTAGGAAGTGTATAATTTGCCCCCCAAGGCCCACCGGGGGCGTGGCATTGGGCCATTGTGCGAGTTAGCTCACCCCAAGGGCTTTCAGGAAAGCCCTCAATCTCTCCTCTTTCCCCACCAGGGGCGTGGCGATAACAATTACAAAAAATGTAACAATTTGAGAAAATTTACATTTTGTCTTAACTTTAAAACGCTGTGGCGGCTAAAGTATTTGACCTAGGTGGATCAAGTAAATTTCACCGGTTAGGTTATTTAAAGAGCTTTCAGGACATGTATAACCTGCCCCCCAAATTACATTTTGTCTTAACGTTTAAAACGCTCTAGCGGCTGAAGTATTTGACCTAGGTGGGTCAAATAAATTGCACCGGTTAGGTAAATTCAAGAGCTTTCAGGAAGTGTATAATTTGCCCCCCAAGGCCCCACCGGGGGCGTGGCAATAGGCGAAAATGGGTTGTTATCATTTCCCCAATTTTTTCACTACAGTTGGGGGAGTATGGGGCCGGGAGGGGATCAAAACCATTGTGCGAGTTAGCTCACCCCAAGGGCTTTCAGGAAAGCCCTCAATCTCCCCTCTTTCCCCACCAGGGGCGTGGCGATAACAATTACAAAAAATGTAACAATTTGAGAAAATTTACATTTTGTCTTAACTTTAAAACGCTGTGGCGGCTAAAGTATTTGACCTAGGTGGATCAAGTAAATTTCACCGGTTAGGTTATTTAAAGAGCTTTCAGGAAATGTATAACCTGCCCCCCAAATTACTTTTTGTCTTAACCTTTAAAACGCTCTAGCGGCTGAAGTATTTGACCTAGGTGGGTCAAATAAATTGCACCGGTTAGGTAAATTCAAGAGCTTTCAGGAAGTGTATAATTTGCCCCCCAAGGCCCCACCGGGGGCGTGGCAATAGGCGAAAATGGGTTGTTATCATTTCCCCAATTTTTTCACTACAGTTGGGGGAGTACGGGGCCGGGAGGGGATCAAAACCATTGTGCGAGTTAGCTCACCCCAAGGGCTTTCAGGAAAGCCCTCAATCTCCCCTCTTTCCCCACCAGGGGCGTGGCGATAACATTTACAAAAAATGTAACAATTTGAGAAAATTTACATTTTGTCTTAACTTAAAAACGCTGTGGCGGCTAAAGTATTTGACCTAGGTAGATCAAGTAAATTTCACCGGTTAGGTAATTTAAAGAGCTTTCAGGAAATATATAGCCTGCCCCCCAAATTACATTTTGTCTTAACCTTTAAAACCCTCTAGCGGCTGAAGTATTTGACCTAGGTTAATTCAAGAGATTTTACGAAGTGTATAATTTGCCCCCCAAGGCCCACCGGGGGCGTGGCAATAGGCGAAAATGGGTTGTTATAATTTCCCCAATTTTTTCTTTACAGTTGGGGGAGTATGGGGCCGGGAGGGGATCAAAACCATTTCGCAAGTTAGTTCACCCCAAGGACTTTCAGGAAAGCCCTCAATCTCCCCTCTTTCCCCACCAGGGGCGTGGCGATAACGTTTACTAAAAATGTAACAATTTGAGAAAATTTACATTTTGTCTTAACCTTTAAAACGCTCTAGCGGCTAAAGTATTTTACCTAGTTAGGTCAATTATATTGCGCCGGTTAGGTAATTTAAAGAGCTTTCAGGAAATGTATAATTTGCTTCCCAAGGCTCCACCGGGGTCGTGCCAATAGGCAAAAATGGGTTGTTATCATTTCCCCACATTTTTTCACTAAAGTGGGGGGGGGGGGGGCGGTGTGTGGCGCCTGGGGGGATCAAAACCATTGTGCGAGTTAGCTCACCCCAAGGGCTTTCAGGAAAGCCCTCAATCTCCCCTCTTTCCTCACCAGGGGCGTGGCGATAACAATTACAAAAAATGTAACAATTTGAGAAAATTTACATTTTGTCTTAACTTTAAAACGCTGTGGCGGCTAAAGTATTTGACCTAGGTGGATCAAGTAAATTTCACCGGTTAGGTAATTTAAAGAGCTTTCAGGAAATGTATAACCTGCCCCCCAAATTACATTTTGTCTTAACCTTTAAAACGCTCTAGCGGCTGAAGTATTTGACCTAGGTGGATCAAGTAAATTTCACCGGTTAGGTAAATTCAAGAGCTTTCAGGAAGTGTATAATTTGCCCCCCAAGGCCCCACCGGGGGCGTGGCAATAGGCGAAAATGGGTTGTTATCATTTCCCCAATTTTTTCACTACAGTTGGGGGAGTATGGGGCCGGGGGGGATCAAAACCATTTCGCGAGTTAGTTCACCCCAAGGGCTTTCAGGAAAGCCCTCAATCTCCCCTCTTTCCCCACCAGGGGCGTGGCGATAACAATTACAAAAAATGTAACAATTTGAGAAAATTTACATTTTGTCTTAACTTTAAAACGCTGTGGCGGCTAAAGTATTTGACCTAGGTAGATCAAGTAAATTTCACCGGTTAGGTAATTTAAAGAGCTTTCAGGAAATGTATAGCCTGCCCCCCAAATTACATTTTGTCTTAACCTTTAAAACGCTCTAGCGGCTGAAGTATTTGACCTAGGTGGATCAAGTAAATTTCACCGGTTAGGTAAATTCAAGAGCTTTCAGGAAATGTATAACCTGCCCCCCAAGGCCCCACCGGGGGCGTGGCAATAGGCGAAAATGGGTTGTTATCATTTCCCCAATTTTTTCACTACAGTTGGGGGAGTATGGAGCCGGGAGGAGATCAAAACCATTTCGCGAGTTAGCTCACCCCAAGGGCTTTCAGGAAAGCCCTCAATCTCCCCTCTATCCCCACCAGGGGCGTGGCGATAACGTTTACAAAAAATGTAACAATTTGAGAAAATTTACATTTTGTCTTAACTTTAAAACGCTGTAGCGGCTAAAGTATTTGACCTAGGTGGATCAAGTAAATTTCACCGGTTAGGTAATTTAAAGAGCTTTCAGGAAATGTATAACCTGACCCCCAAGGCTCCACCGGGGGCGTGCCAATAGGCAAAAATGGGTTGTTATCATTTCTCCACTCCACACAATTTTTTCACTACAGTTGGGGAGGTATGGGGCCGGGGGGGATCAAAACCATTTTGCGAGTTAGTTCACCCCAAGGGCTTTCAGGAAAGCCCTCAATCTCCCCTCTATCCTTATCAGGGGCGTGGCGATAACGTTTACAAAAAATGTAACAATTTGAGAAAATTTACATTTTGTCTTAAATTTAAAACGCTGTAGCGGCTAAAGTATTTGACCTAGGTGGATCAAGTAAATTTCACCGGTTAGGTAATTTAAAGAGCTTTCAGCAATAGGCGAAAATGGGTTGTTATCATTTCTCCACTCCACACAATTTTTTCACTACAGTTGGGGAGGTATGGGGCCGGGGGGGATCAAAACCATTTTGCGAGTTAGTTCACCCCAAGGGCTTACAGGAAAGCCCTCAATCTCCCCTCTATCCTTATCAGGGGCGTGGCGATAACGTTTACAAAAAATGTAACAATTTGAGAAAAATTACATTTTTTCTTAACCTTAAAAACGCTCTAGCGGCTAAAGTATTTGACCTAAGTGGGTCAAATAAATTGCGCTGGTTAGGTAAATTCAGGAGATTTTACGAAGTGTATAATTTGCCCCCAAAGGCCCACCGGGGGCGTGGCATTGGGCCATTGTGCAAGTTAGCTCACCCCAAGGGCTTTCAGGAAAGCCCTCAATCTCCCCTCTATCCCCACCAGGGGCGTGGCGATAACAATTACAAAAAATGTAACAATTTGAGAAAATTTACATTTTGTCTTAACTTTAAAACGCTGTGGCGGCTAAAGTATTTGACCTCGGTGGATCAAGTAAATTTCACCGGTTAGGTAATTTAAAGAGCTTTCAGGAAATGTATAACCTGCCCCCCAAATTACATTTTGTCTTAACCTTTAAAACGCTCTAGCGGCTGAAGTATTTGACCTAGGTGGGTCAAATAAATTGCACCGGTTAGGTAAATTCAAGAGCTTTCAGGAAATGTATAATTTGCCCCCCAAGGCCCAACCGGGGCGTGGCAATAGGTGAAAATGGGTTGTTATCATTTCCCCAATTTTTTCACTACAGTTGGGGGAGTATGGGGCCGGGAGGGGATCAAAACCATTGTGCGAGTTAGCTCACCCCAAGGGCTTTCAGGAAAGCCCTCAATCTCCCCTCTATCCCCACCAGGGGCGTGGCGATAACGTTTACAAAAAATGTAACAATTTGAGAAAATTTACATTTTGTCTTAACTTAAAAACGCTGTGGCGGCTAAAGTATTTGACCTAGGTAGATCAAGTAAATTTCACCGGTTAGGTAATTTAAAGAGCTTTCAGGAAATGTATAGCCTGCCCCCCAAATTACATTTTGTCTTAACCTTTAAAACGCTCTAGCGGCTAAAGTATTTGACCTAGGTGGGTCAAATAAATTGCGCCGATTAGGCAATTTCAAGAGCTTTCAGGAAGTGTATAATTTGCTCCCCAAGGCCCCACCGGGGGCGTGGCAATAGGCGAAAATGGGTTGTTATCATTTCCCCAATTTTTCACTACAGTTGGGAGGGTATGGGGTCCGGGGGAGATCAAAACCATTTTGCGAGTTAGCTCACCCCAAGGGCTTTCAGGAAAGCCCTTAATCTCCCCTTTGTCCCCACCAGGGGCGTGGCGATAACGTTTACAAAAAATGTAACAATTTGAGAAAAATTACATTTTTTCTTAACTTTAAAAACGCTCTAGCGGCTAAAGTATTTGACCTAGGTGGGTCAAATAAATTGCGCCGGTTAGGTAATTTCAAGACCTTTCAGGAAATGTATAACTTGCCCCCCAAGGCCCCACCGGGGCGTGGCAATAGGCGAAAATGGGTTGTTATCATTTCCCCACATTTTTTCACTACAGTTGGGGGGTATGGGGCCGGGGGGGATTAAAACCATTTTGCGAGTTAGCTCACCCCAAGGGCTTTCAGGAAAGCCCTCAATCTCCCCTCTATCCCTACCAGGGGCGTGGCGATAACGTTTACAAAAAATGTAACAATTTGAGAAAAATTACATTTTTTCTTAACTTTAAAAACGCTCTAGCGGCTAAAGTATTTGACCTAGGTGGGTCAAATAAATTGCGCCGGTTAGGTAATTTCAAGACCTTTCAGGAAATGTATAACTTGCCCCCCAAGGCCCCACCGGGGCGTGGCAATAGGCGAAAATGGGTTGTTATCATTTCCCAACATTTTTTCACTACAGTTGGGGGGTATGGGGCCGGGGGGGATTAAAACCATTTTGCGAGTTAGTTCACCCCAAGGGCTTTCAGGAAAGCCCTCAATCTCCGCTCTATCCCTATCAGGGGCGTGGCGATAACGTTTACAAAAAATGTAACAATTTGAGAAAAATTACATTTTGTCTTAACCTTTAAAACGCTCTAGCGGCTAAAGTATTCGACCTAGGTGGGTCATATAAACTGCGCCGGTTAGGTAATTTCAAGGGCTTTCAGGAAATGTATAATTTGCCCCCCAAAGCCCCACCGGGGGCGTGGCAATAGGCGAAAATGGGTTGTTATCATTTCCTCAATTTTTCACTACTGTTGGGAGGTTATGGGGCCCGGGGGGGATCAAAACCATTTTGCGAGTTAGTTCACCCCAAGGGCCTTCAGGAAAGCCCTCAATCTCCGCTCTATCCCTATCAGGGGCGTGGCGATAACGTTTACAAAAAATGTAACAATTAGAAAAAATTTCATTTTTCTTAACTTTTAAAACGCTCTAGCGGCTAAAGTATTTGACCTATAAATTGCGCCGGTTAGGTAATTTCAAGGGCTTTCAGGAAATGTATAATTTGCCCCCCAAGGCCCCACCGGGGGCGTGGCAATAGGCGAAAATGGGTTGTTATCATTTCCCCAATTTTTCACTACAGTTGGGAGGGTATGGGGCCCGGGGGGGATCAAAACCATTTTGCGAGTTAGTTCACCCCAAGGGCTTTCAGGAAAGCCCTCAATCTTCCCTCTATCCCCACCAGGGGCGTGGCGATAACGTTTACAAAAATGTAACAATTTGAGAAAATTTACATTTTGTCTTAACCTTTAAAACGCTCTAGCGGCTAAAGTATTTGACCTAGGTGGGTCAAATAAATTGCGCCGGTTAGGTAATTTAAAGAGCTTTCAGAAACTGTATAATTTGCCCCCCATGGCCCTACCGGGGGCGTGGCAATAGGCGAAAATGGGTTGTTGTCATTTCCCCATATTTTTTCACTACAGTTGAGGGGGTATGGGGCCGGGGGGATTGAAACCATTTTGCGAGTTAGTTCACCTCAAGGGCTTTCAGGGAAGCCCTCAATCTCCCCTCTAACCCTATCAGGGGCGTGTCAATAACGTTTACAAAAAATGTAACAATTTGAGAAAATTTACATTTTGTCTTAACTTTTAAAACGCTCTAGCGGCTAAAGTATTTGACCTAGGTGGGTCAAATAAATTGCACCGGTTAGGTAATTTAAAGAGCTTTCAGCAATAGGCGGAAATGGGTTGTTATCATTTCTCCACTCCACACAATTTTTTCACTACAGTTGGGGAGGTATGGGGCCGGGGGGGATCAAAACCATTTTGCGAGTTAGTTCACCCCAAGCGCTTACAGGAAAGACCTCAATCTCCCCTCTATCCCCACCAGGGGCGTGGCGATAACGTTTACAAAAAATGTAACAATTTGAGAAAATTTACATTTTGTCTTAACTTTTAAAACGCTCTAGCGGCTAAAGTATTTGACTAACCTAGGCGGATTAAGCTAATTGCGCCAATTAGGTAAATTCAGAGAATTTACATTTGTCTTAGAGAATTCCTAGCCTCAAGGCACCACCGGGGGCGCAATAGTGAAAATGGGCCATAAAGTCCCCAATTAGCTCTTTACAAGGGGAGAATGCCCCGAGACCCCCACAGAGGCATTCGCCAAGTTAGGCGAAAATGGGACTGTTATCAGAGAAACTCCAATCCCTCTTTTCACACCAGTTGGGGGGTATGGGGCCGGGAGGGACCAAAACCATTTTGCGAGTTAGCTTTAACTCAAGGGCTTTACGTAAAGTATTTTACCTCAATGGATCCCCTCTATCCTTGCAGGTTAGGTAATTTAACGCTTTCAGGAAATGTATAATTTGCTTCCCAAGGCTCCACCGGGTCAAAATTTACATTTGGGTCTTAACTTTTTCAAAAGTGCTCTTAGTGGCTGGAAGTATTTGACCTAGGTGGGTCAAATAAATTGCAACTGCCAGTAAATTCCGGGTTTTCTAGGAAGGGTATAGTTAAAATGCGCAATTTGAGAAAATTTGTTTCCACCGGGGGCGTGGCTTCAGTAGCCTAGAAAATTCACCGGTTACATTTCTCAACTTTCAATGTACAATTGACCCAATATCCACTGGGGCGTGCAATAAACAAAAAATGGTTATCATTTCTCCACTCAAACTTATCACAACCATTGTGCGAGGGTTTGGGGCCGGGATCAAAGGGCTTCAGCGAAAGCCCCAAAGACTCGGATCTCCTCTCTATCCCCACCAGGGGCGTGGGAGCTGCACCCGCCGATTTACAAAAAAATGTAACAATTTGGAGAAAATTTACATTTTGTCTTAACCTTTCCAAAACGCTTATGGCTGGGACAAAGTATTTGACCTAGTGGATCAAGTAACATTTACACCGGTTAGGGTAATTTCAAAGAGCTTCAGGAAATGTGTAAGTTCGTGCTTCCCAAAGGCTACCGAGGCGTCATTCTGCGGTGAATGAACGTTGTTATCATTTCCCAATTTTCCACTACATAGGGGGATTCATGGTCCCGGGACGAATCAAACCATTGTGCGATTAAGCTGCACCCCAAGGAGCGCTTTCAGGAAAGCCCTCAATCTTGCCTCTGCCCTAACTAGGGGCGTGGCAATAGCGTTCACAAAAAAATGTAACAATTTGGAAAAATTACATTTTTTTCTTAACTTTTAAAACGCTCTGGCGGCTAAAGTATTTAACCTAGGTGGAGCAAATAAATTGCAACGGTATGGTAATTTAAACAGTTTTCAGGAATTTATAATTCGCCCCCAAGGCACCATCGGGGGCGTGGCAATAGGCGAAAATGGGTTGTTATCATTTCTCCAATTTTTTTCACTACAGTTGCGGGGGGGTATGGGGCCGGGAGTTTGGATCAAAACCATTTTGCGAGTTAGTTCACCCCAAGGGCTTTCAGGAAAGCCTTCAATCTTCCCTCTATTCCTATCAGGGGCGTGGCGATAACGTTTAAAAAAATGTAACAATTTGAGAACAATTACATTTTTTCTTAACCTTAAAAACGCTCTAGTGGCTAAAGTATTTGACATAGGTGGGTCAAATAAACTGCGCCGGTTAGGTAATTAAAAGAGCTTTCAGGAAATGTATAATTTGCCCCCCAAGGCCCCACCGGAGGCGTGGCAATAGGCGAAAATTGGTTGTTATCATTTCCCCAATTTTTTTCATTACAGTTGGAGGGGTATGGGGCCGGGGGAATCAAAACCATTTTGCGAGTTAGCTCACCCCAAGGGCTTTCAGGAAAGCCCCCAATCTCTCCTCTATCCCCACCAGGGGCGTGGCGATAACGTTTACGAGAAATGTAACAATTTGAGAAAAATTACATTTTTTCTTAACCTTAAAAACGCTCTAGCGGCTAAAGTATTTGACCTAGGTGGGTCAAATAAATTGCGCCCGTTAGGTAATTTCAAGAGCTTTCAGTAAATGTATAATTTGCCCCCCAAGGCCCCACCGCGGGCGTGGCAATAGGCGAAAATGGGTTGTTATCATTTCCCCAATTTTCTTCATTACAGTTGGAAGGGTATGGAGCCGGGGGGGATCAAAACCATTTTGCGAGTTAGCTCACCCCAAGGGCTTTCAGGAAAGCCCTCAATCTCCCCTCTATCCCTACCAGGGGCGTGGCGATAACGTTTACAAAAAATGTAACAATTTGAGAAAAATTACATTTTTTCTTAACCTTAAAAACGCTCTAGCGGCTAAAGTATTTGACCTAGGTGGGTCAAATAAATTGCGCCGGTTAGGTAATTTCAAGAGCTTTCAGGAAATGTATAATTTGCCCCCCAAGGCCCCACCGGGGGCGTGGCAATAGGCGAAAATTGGTTGTTATCATTTCCCCACATTTTTTCACTACAATTGGAGGGGTATGGGGCCCGGAGGGATCAAAACCATTTTGAGAGTTAGTTCACCCTTGGGGCTTTCAGGAAAGCCCTCAGTCTCTCCTCTATCCTTACCAGGGGCGTGGCGATAACGTTTACAAAAAATGTAACAATTTGAGAAAAATTACATTTTTTCTTAACCTTAAAAACGCTCTAGCGGCTAAAGTATTTGACCTAGGTGGGTCAAATAAATCGCACCGGTTAGGTAGTTTAAAGAGCTTTCAGGAAATTTATAATTTGCCCCCCAAGGCCCCACCGCGGGCGTGGCAATAGGCGAAAATGGGTTGTTATCATTTCCCCAATTTTCTTCATTACAGTTGGAAGGGTATGGAGCCGGAGGGGGATCAAAACCCTTTTGCGTGTTTGTTCACCCCAAGGGCTTTCAG
Source organism: Bactrocera tryoni (assembly GCF_016617805.1). Classification (NCBI taxonomy): domain Eukaryota; kingdom Metazoa; phylum Arthropoda; class Insecta; order Diptera; family Tephritidae; genus Bactrocera; species Bactrocera tryoni. The sequence continues at coordinate 72,985,035 of NC_052503.1, forward strand.
GAAAGCCCTCAATCTTCCCTCTATCCCCACCAGGGGCGCGGCGATAACGTTTACAAAAAATGTAACAATTTGAGAAAATTTACATTTTGTCTTAACTTTTAAAACGCTCTAGCGGCTAAAGTATTTGACCTAGGTGGGTCAAATAAATCGCACCGGTTAGGTAGTTTAAAGAGCTTTCAGGAAATTTATAATTCGCTCCCAAGGCCCTACCAAGGGCGTGGCAATAGGCGAAAATTGGTTGTTATCATTTCCCCATTTTTTTTCATTACAGTTGGAGGGGTATGGGGCCGGGGGGGGATCAAAACCATTTTGCGAGTTAGTTCACTTCAAGGGCTTTCAGGAGAGCCCTCAAACTCTCCTCTATCCCTACCAGGGGCGTGGCGATAACGTTTACAAGAAATGTTACAATTTGAGAAAATTTACATTTTGTCTTAACCTTTAAAACGCTCTAGCGGCTAAAGCATTTGACCTAGGTGCATCAAATAAATTGCACCGGTTAAATAATTTAAAGGGCTTTCAGGAAATGTATAATTAGCCCCCAAGGCCCTCCCGGGGGCGTGGCAATAGGCGAAAATTGGTTGTTATCATTTCCCCATATTTTTTCACAACAGTTGGGGGGTATGGGGCCGGGGGGGGATCAAAACCATTTTGCGAGTTAGTTCACTTCAAGGGCTTTCAGGAGAGCCCTCAAACTCTCCTCTATCCCTACCAGGGGCGTGGCGATAACGTTTACAAGAAATGTTACAATTTGAGAAAAATTACATTTTTTCTTAACATTAGAAACGCCCTAGCGGCTAAAATATTTGACCTAGGTAGGTCAAATAAATTGCGCCGGTTAGGTAATTTTAAGACCTTTCAGGAAATGTATAATTCGCCCCCAAGGCCCCACCGGGGCGTGGCAATAGGCGAAAATTGGTTGTTATCATTTCCCAATATTTTTTCACTACAGTTGGAGGGGTATGGAGCCTGGGGGGAATCAAAACCATTTTAGGAGTTAGTTCACCCGAAGGGCTTTCAGGAAAGCCCTCAATCTCCCCTCCATCCCTACCAGGGGCGTGGCGATAACGTTTACAAAAAATGTAACAATTTGAGAAAATTTACATTTTGTCTTAACCTTTAAAACGCTCTAGCGGCTGAAGTATTTGACCTGGGTGGGTCAAATAAATTGCACCGGTTAGGAAATTTCAAGACCTTTCAGGAAATGTATAACTTGCCCCCAAGGCCCCGTTGGGGCGTGGCAATATGCGAAAATTGGTTGTTATTATTTCCCAACATTTTTTCACTACAGTTGGAGGGGTATGGAGCCTGGGGGGAATCAAAACCATTTTAGGAGTTAGTTCACCCGAAGGGCTTTCAGGAAAGCCCTCAATCTCCCCTCCATCCCTACCAGGGGCGTGGCGATAACGTTTACAAAAAATGTAACAATTTGAGAAAAATTACATTTTGTCTTAACCTTTAAATCGCTCTAGTGGCTAAAGTATTTGACCTAGGTGGGTCAAATAAATTGCACCGGGTAGGTAATTTAAAGAGCTTCAAGGAAATGTATAACTAGCCCCAAGGCCCCACCGGGGGCGTGGCAATAGGTGAAAAAGTGTTGCGACAATATAGGTAAATTTATATGTAATTTGCACAAAAGCGGGAATCAAATAATAACGGTAGCTATGTGATTCATGTAACTGCAGGTGTGTGCGTTACATACAAATATAAATCACTGATAAGATCTGAACAGGTGAGTGGTTATCACAAAAACAAAGATAAGCACAGTCTTCACCATGTCCCCCCTTTTGTTTCACTACAATTGGAGGGGTATGGGGCCGAGGGGGATCAAAACTATTTTGCGAGTTAGTTCACCCTTTGGGCTTTCCGGAAAGCCCTCAATCCCTCCTCTATTCCTATCAGGGGCGTGGCGATAACGTTTACAAAAAATGTAACAATTTGAGAAAAATTACATTTTTCTTAACCTTTAAAACGCTCTAGCGGCTAAAGTATTTGACCTAGGTGGGTCAAATAAATTGCGCCGATTAGGCAATTTCAAGAGCTTTCAGGAAATGTATAATTTGCCCCCCAAGGCCCCACCGGGGGCGTGGCAATAGGCGAAAATGGGTTGTTATCATTTCCCCAATTTTTCACTACAGTTGGGAGGGTATGGGGCCCGGCGGGGACCAAAACCATTTTGCGAGTTAGTTCACCCCAAGGGCTTTCCGGAAAGCCCTCAATTACCCCTCTATTCCTATCAGGGGCGTGGCGATAACGTTTACAAAAATGTAACAATTTGAGAAAAATTACATTTTTCTTAACATTTAAAACGCTCTAGCGGCTAAAGTATTTGACCTAGGTGGGTCAAATAAATTGCGCCGATTAGGCAATTTCAAGAGCTTTCAGGAAATGTATAATTTGCCCCCCAAGGCCCCACCGGGGGCGTGGCAATAGGCGAAAATGGGTTGTTATCATTTCCCCAATTTTTCACTACAGTTGGGAGGGTATGGGGCCCGGGGGGGATCAAAACCATTTTGCGAGTTAGTTCACCCCAAGGGCTTTCCGGAAAGCCCTTAATCTCCCCTCTGTCCCCACCAGGGGCGTGGCGATAACGTTTACAAAAAATGTAACAATTTGAGAAAAATTACATTTTTCTTAACTTTTAAAACGCTTTAGCGGCTAAAGTATTTGACCTAGGTTAGTCAAATGAATTGCACCGGTTAGGTAATTTCAAAAGCTTTCACGAAATGTATAATTCGCCCCCAAGGCCCCACCGGGGGCGTGGCAATAGGTGAAAAAGTGTTGCGACAATATAGGTAAATTTATATGTAATTTGCACAAAAACGGGAATCAATTCGCCCCCAAGGCCCCACCGGGGGCGTGGCAATAGGTGAAAAAGTGTTGCGACAATACAGGTAAATTTATATGTAATTTGCACAAAAACGGGAATCAAATAATAACGGTAGCTATGTGATTCATGTAACTGCAGGTGTGTGCGTTACATACAAATATAAATCACTGATAAGAATTGAACAGGTGAGTAGTTATCACAAAAACAAAGATAAGAACAGTCTTCACCATGTCCCCCATTTTGTTTCACTACAATTGCAGGGGTATGGGGCCGAGGGGGATCAAAACTATTTTGCAAGTTAGTTCACCCTTGGGGCTTTCCGGAAAGCCCTCAATCCCTCCTCTATTCCTATCAGGGGCGTGGCGATAACGTTTACAAAAAATGTAACAATTTGAGAAAAATTACATTTTTCTTAACCTTTAAAACGCTCTAGCGGCTAAAGTATTTGACCTAGGTGGGTCAACTAAACTGTACCGGGTAGGTAATTTAAAGAGCTTCCAGGAAATGTATAATTCGCCCCCCAAGGCCTCACCGGGGGCGTGGCAATAGGCGAAAATGGGTTGTTATTATTTCCCCAATTTTTCACTACAGTTGGGAGGGAATGGGGCCCGGGTTTGATCAAAACCATTTTGGAAGTTAGTTCACCCCAAGGGCTTTCAGGAAAGCCCTTAATCTCCCCTCTATCCCCACCAGGGGCGTGGCGATAACGTTTACAAAAAATGTAACAATTTGAGAAAATTTACATTTTGTCTTAACCTTTAAATCGCTCTAGTGGCTAAAGTATTTGACCTAGGTGGGTCAAATAAATTGCACCGGGTAGGTAATTTAAAGAGCTTCCAGGAAATGTATAATTCGCCCCCAAGGCCCCACTGGGGGCGTGGCAATAGGTGAAAAAGTGTTGCGACAATATAGGTAAATTTATATGTAATTTGCACAAAAGCGGGAATCAAATAATAACGGTAACTATGTGATTCATGTAACTGCAGGAGTGTGCGTTACATACATATATAAATCACTGATAAGAATTGAACACGTGAGTAGTTATCACAAAAACAAAGATAAGTACAGTCTTCACCATGTCTCCCCTTTTGTTTCACTACAAATGGAGGGGTATGAGGCCGGGGGGGATCAGGAGTTTTGCGAGTTAGTTCAGGAAAGCCCTCAATCTCCCCTCTATCCCTATCAGGGGCGTGGCGATAACGTTTACAAAAAATGTAACAATTTGAGAAAAATTACATTTTTCTTAACCTTTAAAACGCTCTAGTGGCTAAAGTATTTGACCTAGGTGGGTCAAATAAATTGCACCGGGTAGGTAATTTAAAGAGCTTCCAGGAAATGTATAATTCGCCCCCAAGGCCCCACCGGGGGCGTGGCAATAGGTGAAAAAGTGTTGCGACAATATAGGTAAATTTATATGTAATTTGCACAAAAGCGGGAATCAAATAATAACGGTAACTATGTGATTCATGTAACTGCAGGAGTGTGCGTTACATACATATATAAATCACTGATAAGAATTGAACAGGTGAGTAGTTATCACAAAAACAAAGATAAGTACAGTCTTCACCATGTCTCCCCTTTTGTTTCACTACAAATGGAGGGGTATGAGGCCGGGGGGGATCAGGAGTTTTGCGAGTTAGTTCAGGAAAGCCCTCAATCTCCCCTCTATCCCTATCAGGGGCGTGGCGATAACGTTTACAAAAAATGTAACAATTTGAGAAAAATTACATTTTGTCTTAACCTTTAAAACGCTCTAGCGGCTAAAGTATTTGACCTAGGTGGGTCAAATAAATTGCACCGGTTAGGTAATTTAAAGAGCTTTCAGGAAATGTATAATTTGCCCCCCAAGGCCCCACCGGGGGCGTGGCAATAGGCGAAAATGGGTTGTTATCATTTCCCCAATTTTTCACTACAGTTGGGAGGGTATGGGGCCCGGGGGGGATCAAAACCATTTTGCGAGTTAGTTCACCCCAAGGGCTTTCAGGAAAGCCCTTAATCTCCCCTCTATCCCCACCAGGGGCGTGGCGATAACGTTTACAAGAAATGTAACAATTTGAGAAAATTTACATTTTGTCTTAACCTTTAAAACGCTCTAGAGGCTAAAGTATTTGACCTAGGTGGGTCAAATAAATTGCGCCGATTAGGCAATTTCAAGAGCTTTCAGGAAATGTATAATTTGCCCCCCAAGGCCCCACCGGGGGCGTGGCAATAGGTGAAAAAGTGTTGCGACAATATAGGTAAATTTATATGTAATTTGCACAAAAACGGGAATCAAATAATAACGGTAACTATGTGATTCATGTAACTGCAGGTGTGTGCGTTACATACATATATAAATCACTGATAAGAAATGAACAGGTGAGTAGTTATCACAAAAACAAAGATAAGTACATTCTTCACCATGTCCCCCCTTTTGTTTCACTACAATTGGAGGGGTATGAGGCCGGGGGGATCAAAACCATTTTGCGAGTTAGCTCACCTTTGAGGCTTTTAGGAAAGCCCTCAATCTCCCCTCTATCCCTATCAGTGGCGTGGCGATAACGTTTACAAAAAATGTAACAATTTGAGAAAAATTACATTTTTTCTTAACTTTAAAAACGCTCTAGCGGCTAAAGTATTTGATCTAGGTGGGTCAAATAAATTGCGCCGATTAGGTAATTTCAAGAGCTTTAAGGAAATGTATAATTTGCCCCCCAAGGCCCCACCGGGGGCGTGGCAATGAGCGAAAATGGGTTGTTATCATTTCCCCAATTTTTCACTACAGTTGGGAGGGTATGGGGCCCGGGGGGGATCAAAACCATTTTGCGAGTTAGTTCACCCCAAGGGCTTTCAGGAAAGCCCTCAATCGCCCCTCTATCCCCACCAGGGGCGTGGCGATAACGTTTACAAAAAAAGTAACAATTTGAGAAAATTTACATTTTGTCTTAACCTTTAAATCGCTCTAGCGGCTAAAGTATTTGACCTAGGTGGGTCAAATAAATTGCGCCGATTAGGTAATTTCAAGAGCTTTAAGGAAATGTATAATTTGCCCCCCAAGGCCCCACCGGGGGCGTGGCAATGAGCGAAAATGGGTTGTTATCATTTCCCCAATTTTTCACTACAGTTGGGGGGGTATGGGGCCAAGGCCCCACCGGGGGCGTGGCAATAGGTGAAAAAGTGTTGCGACAATATAGGTAAATTTATATGTAATTTGCACAAAAACGGGAATCAAATAATAACGGTAGCTATGTGATTCATGTAACTGCAGGTGTGTGCGTTACATACATATATAAATCACTGATAAGAATTGAACAGGTGAGTAGTTATCACAAAAACAAAGATAAGTACAGTCTTCACCATGTCCCCCCTTTTGTTTCACTACAATTGGAGGGGTATGGGGCCGGGGGGGATCAAAACCATTTTGCGAGTTAGTTCACCCCAAGGGCTTTCAGGAAAGCCCTCAATCTCCCCTCTATCCCCACCAGGGGCGTGGCGATAACGTTTACAAAAAATGTAACAATTTGAGAAAAATTACATTTTTCTTAACCTTTAAAACGCTCTAGCGGCTAAAGTATTTGACCTAGGTGGGTCAAATAAATTGCGCCGGTTAGGTAATTTCAAGGGCTTTCAGGAAATGTATAATTTGCCCCCAAGGCCCCACCGGGGGCGTGGCAATAGGCGAAAATGGGTTGTTATTATTTCTCCAATTTGTTTCACTACAATTGGAGGGGTATGGGGCCGGGGGGGATCAAAACCATTTTGCGAGTTAGTTCACCCCAAGGGCTTTCAGGAAAGCCCTCAATCTCCCCTCTATCCCCACCAGGGGCGTGGCGATAACGTTTACAAAAAATGTAACAATTTGAGAAAAATTACATTTTTCTTAACCTTTAAAACGCTCTAGCGGCTAAAGTATTTGACCTAGGTGGGTCAAATAAATTGCGCCGGTTAGGTAATTTTAAGGGCTTTCAGGAAATGTACAATTTGCCCCCAAGGCCCCACCGGGGGCGTGGCAATAGGTGAAAAAGTGTTGCGACAATATAGGTAAATTTATATGTAATTTGCACAAAAACGGGAATCAAATAATAACAGTAGCTATGTGATTCGTGTAACTGCAGGTGTGTGCGTTACATACATATATAAATCACTGATAAGAATTGAACAGGTGAGTAGTTATCACAAAAACAAAGATAAGTACAGTCTTCACCATGTCCCCCCTTTTGTTTCACTACAATTGGAGGGGTATGGGGCCGGGGGGGATCAAAACCATTTTGCGAGTTAGTTCACCCTTGGGGCTTTCAGGAAAGCCCTCAATCTCCCCTCTATCCCTATCAGGGGCGTGGCGATAACGTTTACAAAAAATGTAACAATTTGAGAAAAATTACATTTTTTCTTAACCTTAAAAACGCTCTAGCGGCTAAAGTATTTGACCTAGGTGGGTCAAATAAATTGCGCCGATTAGGCAATTTCAAGAGCTTTCAGGAAATGTATAATTTGCCCCCCAAGGCCCCACCGGGGGCGTGGCAATAGGTGAAAAAGTGTTGCGACAATATAGGTAAATTTATATGTAATTTGCACAAAAACGGGAATCAAATAATAACGGTAGCTATGTGATTCATGTAACTGCAGGTGTGTGCGTTACAAACATATATAAATCAGTGATAAGAATTGAACAGGTGAGTAGTTATCACAAAAACAAAGATAAGTACAGTCTTCACCATGTCCCCCCTTTTGTTTCACTACAATTGGAGGGGTATGGGACCGGGGGGATCAAAACCATTTTGCGAGTTAGTTCACCCTTGGGGCTTTCAGGAAAGCCCTCAATCTCCGCTCTATCCCTATCAGGGGCGTGGCGATAACGTTTACAAAAAATGTAACAATTTGAGAAAAATTACATTTTTCTTAACCTTTAAAACGCTCTAGAGGCTAAAGTATTTGACCTAGGTGGGTCAAATAAATTGCGCCGATTAGGCAATTTCAAGAGCTTTCAGGAAATGTATAATTTGCCCCCCAAGGCCCCACCGGGGGCGTGGCAATAGGTGAAAAAGTGTTGCGACAATATAGGTAAATTTATATGTAATTTGCACAAAAACGGGAATCAAATAATAACGGTAACTATGTGATTCATGTAACTGCAGGTGTGTGCGTTACAAACATATATAAATCAGTGATAAGAATTGAACAGGTGAGTAGTTATCACAAAAACAAAGATAAGTACAGTCTTCACCATGTCCCCCCTTTTGTTTCACTACAATTGGAGGGGTATGGGGCCGGGGGGGATCAAAACCATTTTGCGAGTTAGTTCACCCTTGGGGCTTTCAGGAAAGCCCTCAATCTCCGCTCTATCCCTATCAGGGGCGTGGCGATAACGTTTACAAAAAATGTAACAATTTGAGAAAAATTACATTTTTTCTTAACTTTAAAAACGCTCTAGCGGCTAAAGTATTTGACCTAGGTGGGTCAAATAAATTGCACCGGTTAGGTAATTTAAAGTGCTTTCAGGAAATGTATAATTTGCCCCCAAAGGCCCCACCGGGGGCGTGGCAATAGGCGAAAATGGGTTGTTATCACTTCCCCAATTTTTCACTACAGTTGGGAGGGTATGGGGCCGGGGGGGGATCAAAACCATTTTGCGAGTTAGTTCACCCCAAGGGCTTTCAGGAAGGCCCTCAATCTCTCCTCTATCCCTACCAGGGGCGTGGCGATAACGTTTACAAGAAATGTAACAATTTGAGAAAAATTACATTTTTCTTAACCTTTAAAACGCTCTAGCGGCTAAAGTATTTGACCTAGGTGGGTCAAATAAATTGCGCCGATTAGGTAAATTCAAGAGCTTTCAGGAAATGTTTAATTTGCTCCCCATGGCCCCACCGGGGGCGTGGCAATAGGTGAAAAAGTGTTGCGACAATATAGGTAAATTTATATGTAATTTGCACAAAAACGGGAATCAAATAATAACGGTAACTATGTGATTCATGTAACTGCAGGAGTGTGCGTTACATACATATATAAATCACTGATAAGAATTGAACAGGTGAGTAGTTATCACAAAAACAAATATAAGTACAGTCTTCCCCATGTCCCCCCTTTTGTTTCACTACAATTGGAGGGGTATGGGGCCGGGGGGGATCAACACCATTTTGCGAGTTAGTTCACCTTTGGAACTTTCAGGAAAGCCCTCAATCTCTCCTCTATCCCTATCAGGGGCGTGGCAATAACGTTTACAAAAAATGTAACAATTTAAGAAAAATTACATTTTTCTTAACTTTTAAAACGCTCTAGCGGCTAAAGTATTTGACCTAGGTGGGTCAAATAAATTGCGCCGATTAGGTAAATACAAGAGCTTTCAGGAAATGTTTAATTTGCTCCCCATGGCCCCACCGGGGGCGTGGCAATAGGTGAAAAAGTGTTGCGACAATATAGGTAAATTTATATGTAATTTGCACAAAAACGGGAATCAAATAATAACGGTAACTATGTGATTCATGTAACTGCAGGAGTGTGCGTTACATACATATATAAATCACTGATAAGAATTGAACAGGTGAGTAGTTATCACAAAAACAATGATAAGTACAGTCTTCACCATGTCCCCTCTTTTGTTTCACTACAATTGGAAGGGTATGGGGCCGAGGGGGATCAAAACCATTTTGCGAGTTAGTTCACCCTTTGGGCTTTCCGGAAAGCCCTCAATCTCCCCTCTATTCCTATCAGGGGCGTGGCGATAACGTTTACAAAAAATGTAACAATTTGAGAAAATTTACATTTTGTCTTAACCTTTAAAACGCTCTAGCGGCTAAAGTATTTGACCTAGGCGGGTCAAATAAATTGCGCCGATTAGGTAATTTCAAGAGCTTTCAGGAAATGTATAATTTGCCCTCCAAGGCCTCACCGGGGCGTGGCAATAGGCGAAAATGGGTTGTTATGATTTCCCCAATTTTTCACTACAATTGGGAGGGTATGGGGCCCGGGGGGGATCAAAACCATTTTGCGAGTTAGTTCACCCCAAGGGCTTTCAGGAAAGCCCTCAATCTCCCCTCTATCCCCACCAGGGGCGTGGCGATAACGTTTACAAAAAATGTAACAATTTGAGAAAATTTACATTTTGTCTTAACCTTTAAAACGCTCTAGCGGCTAAAGTATTTGACCTAGGTGGGTCAAATAAATTGCGCCGGTTAGGTAATTTCAAGAGCTTTCAGGAAATGTATAATTTGCCCCCGAATACCCCACCTGGGGCGTGGCAATAGGTGAAAAAAGGTTGCGACAATATAGGTAAATTTATATGTAATTTGCACAAAAATGGGAATCAAATAATAACGGTAACTATGTGATTCATGTAACTGCAGGTGTGTGCGTTAAATACATATATAAATCACTGATAAGAATTGAACAGGTGAGTAGTTATCACAAAAACAAAGATAAGTACAGTCTTCGCCATGTCCCCCCTTTTGTTTCACTACAATTGGAGGGGTATGGGGCCGGGGGGGATCAAAACCATTTTGCGAGTTAGTTCACCCTTGGGGCTTTCAGGAAAGCCCTCAATCTCCCCTCTATCCCTATCAGGGGCGTGGCGATAACGTTTACAAAAAATGTAACAATTTGAGAAAAATTACATTTTTTCTTAACCTTTAAAACGCTCTAGCGGCTAAAGTATTTGACCTAGGTGGGTCAAATAAATTGCGCCGATTAGGTAATTTCAAGAGCTTTCAGGAAATGTATGATGTGCCCCAAGGCCCCACCGGGGGCGTGGCAATAGGCGAAAATGGGTTGTTATCATTTCCCCAACTTTTCACTACAGTTGGGAGGGTATGGGGCCCGGGGGAGATCAAAACCATTTTGCGAGTTAGTTCACCCCAAGGGCTTTCAGGAAAGCCCTCAATCTCCCCTCTATCCCCACCAGGGGCGTGGCGATAACGTTTACAAAAAATGTAACAATTTGAGAAAAATTACATTTTTCTTAACCTTTAAAACGCTCTAGCGGCTAAAGTATTTGACCTAGGTGGGTCAAATAAATTGCGCCGATTAGGTAATTTCAAGAGCTTTAAGGAAATGTATAACCCGCCCCCAAGGCCCCACCTGGGGCGTGGCAATAGGTGAAAAAGTGTTGCGACAATATAGGTAAATTTATATGTAATTTGCACAAAAACGGGAATCAAATAATAACGGTAACTATGTGATTCATGTAACTGCAGGTGTGTGCGTTACATACATATATAAATCACTGATAAGAATTGAACAGGTGAGTAGTTATCACAAAAACAAAGATAAGTACAGTCTTCGCCATGTCCCCCCTTTTGTTTCACTACAATTGGAGGGGTATGAGGCCGGGGGGGATCAGGAGTTTTGCGAGTTAGTTCACCCTTGGGGCTTTCAGGAAAGAACTCAATCTCCGCTCTATCCCCACCAGGGGCGTGGCGATAACGTTTACAAAAAATGTAACAATTAGAAAAAATTTCATTTTTCTTAACCTTTAAAACGCGCTAGCGGCTAAAGTATTTGACCTAGGTGGGTCAAATAAATTGCGCCGGTTAGGTAATTTCAAGGGCTTTCAGGAAATGTATAATTTGCTCCCAAGGCCCCACCGGGGGCGTGGCAATAGGTGAAAAAGTGTTGCGACAATATAGGTAAATTTATATGTAATTTGCACAAAAACGGGAATCAAATAATAACGGTAGCTATGTGATTCATGTAACTGCAGGTGTGTGCGTTACATACATATATAAATCACTGATAAGAATTGAACAGGTGAGTAGTTATCACAAAAACAAAGATAAGTACAGTCTTCACCATGTCCCCCCTTTTGTTTCACTACAATTGGAGGGGTATGAGGCCGGGGAGGATCAGGAGTTTTGCGAGTTAGTTCACCCTTGGGGCTTTCAGGAAAACCCTCAATCTCCCCTCTATCCCTATCAGGGGCGTGGCGATAACGTTTACAAAAAATGTAACAATTTGAGAAAATTTACATTTTGTCTTAACCTTTAAAACGCGCTAGCGGCTAAAGTATTTGACCTAGGTAGGTCAAATAAATTGCGCCGGTTAGGTAATTTCAAGGGCTTTCAGGAAATGTATAATTTGCTCCCAAGGCCCCACCGGGGGCGTGGCAATAGGTGAAAAAGTGTTGCGACAATATAGGTAAATTTATATGTAATTTGCACAAAAACGGGAATCAAATAATAACGGTAGCTATGTGATTCATGTAACTGCAGGTGTGTGCGTTACATACATATATAAATCACTGATAAGAATTGAACAGGTGAGTAGTTATCACAAAAACAAAGATAAGCACAGTCTTCACCATGTCCCCCCTTTTGTTTCACTACAATTGGAGGGGTATGGGGCCGGGGGGGATCAAAACCATTTTGCGAGTTAGTTCACCCTTGGGGCTTTCAGGAAAGCCCTCAATCTTCCCTCTATCCCTATCAGGGGCGTGGCGATAACGTTTACAAAAAAAGTAACAATTTGAAAAAAAATAACATTTTTTCTTAACATTGAAAACGCTCTGGCGGCTAAAGTATTTGACCTAGGTGGGTCAAATAAATTGCACCGATTAGGCAATTTCAAGAGCTTTCAAAAAAGGTATAACTTGCCCCCCAAAGCCCCACCGGGGGCGTGGCAATAGGCGAAAATTGGTTGTTATCATTTCCCCAATTTTTCACTACAGTTGGGAGGGTATGAGGCCCGGGGGGGATCAAAACCATTTTGCGAGTTAGTTCACCCCAAGGGCTTTCAGGAAAGCCCTCAATCGCCCCTCTATCCCTATCAGGGGCGTGGCGATAACGTTTACAAAAAATGTAAAAATTTGAGAAAAATTACATTTTTCTTAACCTTTAAAACGCTCTAGCGGCTATAGTATTTGACCTAGGTGGGTCAAATAAATTGCGCCGATTAGGTAAATTCAAGAGCTTTCAGGAAATGTATAATTTGCCCCCGAATACCCCACCTGGGGCGTGGCAATAGGTGAAAAAAGGTTGCGACAATATAGGTAAATTTATATGTAATTTGCACAAAAACGGGAATCAAATAATAACGGTAACTATGTGATTCATGTAACTGCAGGTGTGTGCGTTACATACATATATAAATCACTGACAAGAATTGAACAGGTGAGTAGTTATCACAAAAACTAAGATAAGTACAGTCTTCACCATGTCCCCCCTTTTGTTTCACTACCATTTGGGGGGTATGGGGCCGGGGGGGATCAAAACCATTTTGCGAGTTAGTTCACCCTTGGGGCTTTCAGGAAAGCCCTCAATCTCCCCTCTATCCCTATCAGGGGCGTGGCGATAACGTTTACAAAAAATGTAACGATTTGAGAAAAATTAAAGTATTTGACCTAGGTGGGTCAAATAAATTGCGCCGGTTAGGTAATTTCAAGAGCTTTCAGGAAATCTATAATTTGCCCCCCAAGGCCCCACCGGGGGCGTGGCAATAGGTGAAAAATTGTTGCGACAATATAGGTAAATTTATATGTAATTTGCACAAAAACGGGAATCAAATAATAACGGTAACTATGTGATTCATGTAACTGCAGGTGTGTGCGTTACATACATATATAAATCACTGACAAGAATTGAACAGGTGAGTAGTTATCACAAAAACTAAGATAAGTACAGTCTTCACCATGTCCCCCCTTTTGTTTCACTACCATTTGGGGGGTATGGGGCCGGGGGGGATCAAAACCATTTTGCGAGTTAGTTCACCCTTGGGGCTTTCAGGAAAGCCCTCAATCTCTCCTCTCTCCCTATCAGGGGCGTGGCGATAACGTTTACAAAAAATGTAACAATTTGAGAAAAATTACATTTTGTCTTAACCCTTAAAACGCTCTAGCGGCTAAAGTATTTGACCTAGGTAGGTCAAATAAATTGCGCCGGTTAGGTTATTTCAAGGCCTTTCAGGAAATGTATAATTTGCCCCCCAAGGCCCCACCTGGGGCGTGGCAATAGGTGAAAAATTGTTGCGACAATATAGGTAATTTTAAATGTAATTTGCACAAAAACGGGAATCAAATAATAACGGTAGCTATGTGATTCATTAACCTGCAGGTGTGTGCGTTACATACATATATAAATCACTGATTAGAATTGAACAGGTGAGTAGTTATCACAAAAACAAAGATAAGCACAGTCTTCACCATGGCCCCCCTTTTGTTTCACTACAATTGGAGGGGTATGGGGCCGGGGGGGATCAAAACCATTTTGCGAGTTAGTTCACCCTTGGGGCTTTCAGGAAAGCCCTCAATCTCTCCTCTCTCCCTATCAGGGGCGTGGCGATAACGTTTACAAAAAATGTAACAATTTGAGAAAAATTACATTTTTTCTTAACCTTAAAAACGCTGTAGCGGCTAAAGTATTTGACCTAGGTGGATCAAATAAATTGCGCCGGTTAGGTAATTTCAAGAGCTTTCAGGAAATGTATAATTTGCAACCCAAGGCCCCACCGGGGGCGTGGCAATAGGTGAAAATATGTTGTTATCATTTCCCCAATTTTTCACTACAGTTGGGAGGGTATGAGACCCGGGGGGGATCAAAACCATTTTGCGAGTTAGTTCACCCTTGGGGCTTTCAGGAAAGCCCTCAATCTCCCCTCTATCCCTATCAGGGGCGTGGCGATAACGTTTACAAAAAATGTAACAATTTGAGAAAATTTACATTTTGTCTTAACCTTTAAAACGCTCTAGCGGCTAAAGTATTTGACCTAGGTGGGTCAAATAAATTGCACCGGTTAGGTAATTTCAAGAGCTTTCAGGAAATGTATAATTTGCCCCCCAAGGCCCCACCGGGGGCGTGGCAATAGGTGAAAAAGTGTTGCGACAATATAGGTAAATTTATATGTAATTTGCACAAAAACGGGAATCAAATAATAACGGTAGCTATGTGATTCATGTAACTGCAGGTGTGTGCGTTACATACAAATATAAATCACTGATAAGAATTGAACAGGTGAGTAGTTATCACAAAAACAAAGATAAGCACAGTCTTCACCATGTCCCCCCTTTTGTTTCACTACAATTGGAGGGGTATGGGGCCCGGGGGGATCAAAACCATTTTGCGAGTTAGCTCACCCCAAGGGCTTTCCGGAAAGCCCTCAATTCCTCCTCTATTCCTATCAGGGGCGTGGCGATAACGTTTACAAAAAATGTAACAATTTGAGAAAAATTACATTTTTCTTAACCTTTAAAACGCTCTAGCGGCTAAAGTATTTGACCTAGGTGGGTCAAATAAATTGCGCCGATTAGGCAATTTCAAGAGCTTTCAGGAAATGTATAACTTGCCCCCCAAGGCCCCACCGGGGGCGTGGCAATAGGCGAAAATGGGCTCTTATCATTTCCCCAATTTTTCACTACAGTTGGGAGGGTATGGGGCCCGGGGGGATCAAAACCATTTTGCGAGTTAGTTCACCCCAAGGGCTTTCAGGAAAGCCCTTAATCTCCCCTCTATCCCCACCAGGGGCGTGGCGATAACGTTTACAAAAAATGTAACAATTTGAGAAAATTTACATTTTGTCTTAACCTTTAAAACGCTCTAGCGGCTAAAGTATTTGACCTAGGTGGGTCAAATAAATTGCGCCGATTAGGCAATTTCAAGAGCTTTCAGGAAATGTATAATTTTTCCCCGAAGGCCCCACCGGGGGCGTGGCAATAAGTGAAAAAGTGTTGCGACAATATAGGTAAATTTATATGTAATTTGCACAAAAACGGGAATCAAATAATAACGGTTACTATGTGATTCATGTAACCGCAGGTGTGTGCGTTACATACATATATTAATCACTGATAAGAATTGAACAGGTGAGTAGTTATCACAAAAACAAAGATAAGTACAGTCTTCACCATGTCCCCCCTTTTGTTTCACTACAATTGGAGGGGTATGGGGCCGGGGGACATCAAAACCATTCTGCGAGTTAGTTCACCCTTAGGGCTTTCAGGAAAGCCCTCAATGTCCGCTCTATCCTTATCAGGGGCGTGGCGATAACGTTTACAAAAAATGTAACAATTTGAGAAAAATTACATTTTTCTTAACATTTAAAACGCTCTAGCGGCTAAAGTATTTGACCTAGGTGGGTCAAATAAATTGCGCCGATTAAGAGCTTTCAGGAAATGTATGATTTGCCCCCCAAATCCACCGGGGGCGTGGCAATAGGCGAAAATGGGTTGTTATCATTTCCCCAATTTTTCACTACAGTTGGGAGGGTATGGGGCCCGGGGGGGATCAAAACCATTTTGCGAGTTAGTTCACCCCAAGGGCTTTCAGGAAAGCCCTTAATCTCCCCTCTATCCCCACCAGGGGCGTGGCGATAACGTTTACAAAAAATGTAACAATTTGAGAAAATTTACATTTTGTCTTAACCTTTAAATCGCTCTAGTGGCTAAAGTATTTGACCTAGGTGGGTCAAATAAATTGCGCCGGTTAGGTAATTTAAAGAGCTTTTAGAAGATGTAGAATTTCCCACCGGGGGCGTGGCAATAGGTGAAAAAGTGTTGCGACAATATAGGTAAATTTATATGTAATTTGCACAAAAACGGGAATCAAATAATAACGGTAGCTATGTGATTCATGTAACTGCGGGTGTGTGCGTTACAAACATATATAAATCACTGATAAGAATTGAACAGGTGAGTAGTTATCACAAAAACAAAGATAAGCACAGTCTTCACCATGTCCCCCCTTTTGTTTCACTACAATTGGAGGGGTATGGGGCCGAGGGGGATCAAAACCATTTTGCGAGTTAGTTCACCCTTTGGGCTTTCCGGAAAGCCCTCAATCTCCCCTTTATTCCTATCAGGGGCGTGGCGATAACGTTTACAAAAAAAGTAACAATTTGAGAAAATTTACATTTTGTCTTAACCTTTAAATCGCTCTAGTGGCTAAAGTATTTGACCTAGGTGGGTCAAATAAATTGCACCGGGTAGGTAATTTAAAGAGCTTCCAGGAAATGTATAATTGGCCCCCAAAGGCCCCACCGGGGGCGTGGCAATAGGCGAAAATGGGTTGTTATCATTTCCCCAATTTTTCACTACAGTTGGGAGGGTATGGGGCCCGGGGGAGATCAAAACCATTTTGCAAGTTAGTTCACCCCAAGGGCTTTCAGGAAAGCCCTCAATCTTCCCTCTATCCCCACCAGGGGCGTGGCGATAACGTTTACAAAAAATGTAACAATTTGAGAAAATTTACATTTTGTCTTAACCTTTAAATCGCTCTAGTGGCTAAAGTATTTGACCTAGGTGGGTCAAATAAATTGCACCGGGTAGGTAATTTAAAGAGCTTCCAGGAAATGTATAATTCGCCCCCAAGGCCCCACCGGGGGCGTGGCAATAGGTGAAAAAGTGTTGCGACAATATAGGTAAATTTATATGTAATTTGCACAAAAACGGGAATCAAATAATAACGGTAGCTATGTGATTCATGTAACTGCAGGTGTGTGCGTTACATACAAATATAAATCACTGATAAGAATTGAACAGGTGAGTAGTTATCACAAAAACAAAGATAAGCACAGTCTTCACCATGTCCCCCCTTTTGTTTCACTACAATTGGAGGGGTATGGGGCCGAGGGGGATCAAAACCATTTTGCGAGTTAGTTCACCCTTTGGGCTTTCCGGAAAGCCCTCAATCTCCCCTCTATTCCTATCAGGGGCGTGGCGATAACGTTTACAAAAATGTAACAATTTGAGAAAAATTACATTTTGTCTTAACCTTTAAAACGCTCTAGCGGCTAAACTATTTGACCTAGGTGGGTCAAATGAATTGCACCGGGTAGGTAATTTAAAGTGCTTCCAGGAAATGTATAATTCGCCCCCAAGGCCCCACCGGGGGCGTGGCAATAGGTGAAAAAGTGGTGCGACAATATAGGTAAATTTATATGTAATTTGCACAAAAACGGGAATCAAATAATAACGGTAGCTATGTGATTCATGTAACTGCAGGTGTGTGCGTTACATACATATATAAATCACTGATAAGAATTGAACAGGTGAGTAGTTATCACAAAAACAAAGATAAGTACAGTCTTCACCATGTCCCCCATTTGGTTCACTACAGTTGGGGGGTATGGGGCCGGGAGGGATCAAAACCATTTTGCGAGTTAGCTCACCCTTGGAGCTTTCAGGAAAGCCCTCAATCTCCCCTCGGTCCCCACCAGGGGCGTGGCGATAACGATTACAAAAAATGTAACAATTTGAGAAATTTTACATTTTGTCTTAACCTTTAAAACGCTGTAGCGGCTAAAGTATTTGACCTAGATGGGTCAAATAATTTGCACCGGTTAGGTAATTTAAAGAGATTTCAGGAAATGTATAATTCGCTTACAAAAAATGTAACAATTTGAGAAAAATTACATTTTTTCTTTACCTTAAGAACGCTCTAGTGGCTAAAGTATTTGACCTAGGTGGGTCAAATGCTATGCGCCGGTTAGGTAATCGTTAGCGTTATCCCCACCAGGGGCGTGGCGATAACGTTTACAAAAAAATGTAACAATTTGAGAAAATTTACATTTTGTCTTAACCTTTAAAACGCTGTAGCGGCTAAAGTATTTGACCTAGATGGGTCAAATAATTTGCACCGGTTAGGTAATTTAAAGAGATTTCAGGAAATGTATAATTCGCTTACAAAAAATGTAACAATTTGAGAAAAATTACATTTTTTCTTGACCTTAAAAACGCTCTAGTGGCTAAAGTATTTGACCTAGGTGGGCCAAATGCTATGCGCCGGTTAGGTAATTTAAAGAGCTTTCAGGAAATGTATAATTTGCCCCCCAAGGCCCCACCGGAGGCGTGGCAATAGGCGAAAATATGTTGTTATCATTTCCCCACACTTTTTCACTACAGTTGGGGGGGTATGGGGCCGGGGGGGATTAAAACCATTTTGCGAGTTAGTTCACCTCACGCGCTTTCAGGGAAGCCCTCAATTCTTCCTCTATCCCTACCAGGGGCGTGTCAATAACGTTTACAAAAAATGTAACAATTTGAGAAAATGTACATTTTGTCTTAACCTTAAAAACGCTCTAGCGGCTAAAGTATTTGACCTAAATGGGTCAGATAAACTGCGCCGGTTAGGTAATTTCAAGGCCTTTCAGGAAATGTATAATTCGCCAGCAAGGCCCCACCGGGGGCGTGGCAATAGGTGAAAAAGTGTTGCGACAATATAGGTAAATTTATATGTAATTTGCACAACCTTTACAAAAAAATGTAACAATTTGAGAAAAATTACATTTTTTCTTTACTTTAAGAACGCTCTAGCGGCTAAAATATTTGACCTAGGTGTGTCAAATGGTATGCGCCGGTTAGGTAATTTAAAGAGCTTTCAGGAAATGTATAATTCGCCAGCAAGTCCCCACCGGGGGCGTGGCAATAGGTGAAAAAGTGTTGCGACAATATAGGTAAATTTATATGTAATTTGCACAACGTTTACAAAAAATGTAACAATTTGAGAAAAATTACATTTTTTCTTTACTTTAAGAACGCTCTAGCGGCTAAAGTAATTGACCTAGGTGTGTCAAATGGTATGCGACGGTTAGGTAATTTAAAGAGCTTTCAGGAAATGTATAATTCGCCCCCAAGGCCCTACCGGGGGCGTGGCAATAGGCGAAAATTGGTTGTTATCATTTCCCCACATTTTTTCACTACAGTTGGAGGGTATGGGACCGGGGGGGGGGATCAAAACCATTTTGAGAACTAGTTCACCCTTGTGGCTTTCAGGAGAGCCCTCAATTCCCCCTCTATCCCTGCCAGGGGCGTTGCAATAACGTTTACAAAAAATGTAACAATTTGAGAAAAATTACATTTTGTCTTAACCTTTAAAACGCTCTAGCGGCTAAAGTATTTGACCTAGGTGGGTCAGATAAACTGCGCCGGTTAGGTAATTTCAAGAGCTTTCAGCAAATGTATAATTTGCTCCCCAAGGCCCTACCGGGGGCGTGGCAATAGGCGAAAATGGGTTGTTGTCATTTCCCCACATTTTTTCACTACAGTTGGGGGGGTATGGGGCCGGGGGGCTCAAAACCATTTTGCGAGTTGGTTCACCTTTGGGGCTTTCAGGAAAGCTCTCAATCTCTCCTCTATCCTTATCAGGGGCGTGGCGATAACGTTTACAAAAAATGTAACAATTTGAGAAAAATTACATTTTGTCTTAACCTTTAAAACGCTCTAGCGGCTAAAGTATTTGACCTAGGTAAGTCAAATAAAATGCACCGTTTAGGTAGTTTAAAGAGCTTTTAGGAAATGCATAATTCGCCCCCAAGGCCCGACCGGGGGCGTGGCAATAGGTCAAAAAGTGTTGCGACAATATAGGTAAATTTATATGTAATTTGCACAAAAACGGGAATCAAATAATAACGGTAACTATGTGATTCATGTAACTGAAGGTGTGTGCGTTACATACATGTATAAATCACTGATAAGAATTGAACAGGTGAGTAGTTATCACAAAAACAAAGATAAGTACAGTCTTCACCATGTCCCCCATTTGGTTCACTACAGTTGGGGGGTATGAAGCCGGGGGGATCAAAACCATTTTGCGAATTAGCTCACTCTTGGGGCTTTCAGGAAAGCCCTCAATCTCCCCTCTATCCCTACCAGGGGCGTGGCGATAACGTTTACAAAAAATGTAACAATTTGAGAAAATTTACATTTTGTATAAACCTTTAAAACGCTATAGCGGCTAAAGTATTTGACCTAGATGGGTCAAATAATTTGCACCGGTTAGGTAATTTAAAGAGATTTCAGAAAATGTATAATTTGTTTACAAAAAATGTAACAATTTGAGAAAAATTACATTTTTTCTTAACCTTAAAAACGCTCTAGTGGCTAAAGTTAGGTGGGTCAAATAAACTGCGTCGGTTAGGTAATTTAAAGAGCTTTCAGGAAATGTATAATTCGCCCCCAAGGCCCCACCGGGGGCGTGGCAATAGGCGAAAATTGGTTGTTATCATTTCCCCACATTTTTTCACTACAGTTGGAGGGTATGGGGCCGGGGGGGGATCAAAACCATTTTGAGAGTTAGTTCACCCTTGGGGCTTTCAGGAAAGCCCTCAATCTCCCCTCTATCCCTACCAGGGGCGTGGCGATAACGTTTACAAAAAATGTAACAATTTGAGAAAAATTACATTTTGTCTTAACTTTTAAAACGCTCTAGCGGCTAAAGTATTTAACCTAGGTAGGTCAAATAAATTGCACCGGTTAGGTAATTTCAAGGCCTTTCAGAAAATGTATAATTCGCCAGCAAGGCCCTACCGGGGGCGTGGCAATAGGTGAAAAAGTGTTGCGACAATATAGGTAAATTTATATGTAATTGGCACAACGTTTACAAAAAATGTAACAATTTGAGAAAAATTACATTTTTTCTTTACCTTAAGAACGCTCTGGCGGCTAAAGTATTTGACCTAGGTGTGTCAAATGCTATGCGCCGGTTAGGTAATTTAAAGAGCTTTCAGGAAATGTATAATTCGCCCCCAAGGCCCCACCGGGGGCGTGGCAATAGGCGAAAATGGGTTGTTATCATTTCCCCAATTTTTCACTACAGTTGGGAGGGTATGGGGCCCGGGGGGGATCAAAACCATTTTGCGAGTTAGTTCACCCTTTGGGCTTTCCGGAAAGCCCTCAATCCCTCCTCTATTCCTATCAGGGACGTGGCGAGAACGTTTACAAAAAAAGTAACAATTTGAGAAAATTTACATTTTGTCTTAACCTTTAAATCGCTCTAGTGGCTAAAGTATTTGACCCAGGTAGGTCAAATAAATTGCACCGGCTAGGTTATTTAAAGGGCTTTCAGGAAATGTATAATTTGCCCCCCAAGGCCCCACCGGGAGAGTGGCAATAGGTGAAAAAGTGTTGCGACAATATAGGTAAATTTATATGTAATTTGCACAACGTTTACAAAAAATGTAACAATTTGAGAAAACTTACATTTTTTCTTAACCGCAAAAATTTTTTCTTTCAGGAAAGCCCTCAATCTCCCCTCTATCCCTAGAAGGGGCGTGGCGATAACGTTTACAAAAAATGTAACAATTTGAGAAAATTTACATTTTGTCTTAACCTTTAAATCGCTCTAGTGGCTAAAGTATTTGACATGGGTCAAATAATTCTGCCTCCCAAGGCCTCTCCGGAGGCAGTCTGTCACTGGGTTGTTGTCACCGGTTAGGTAATTAGGGGGCCGGTTAGGTAATTTAAAGAGATTTCAGGAAATCTATAATTCGTTTACAAAAAATGTAACAATTTGAACTTTTTTCTTAAAACGCTCTAGCGGCTAAAGTATTTGACCTGGGTGGGTCAAATAAATTGCGCCGGTTAGGTAATTTCAAGAGCTTTCCAGAAATGTATAACTTGCCGCCCAAGGCCCCACCGGTGGCGTGGCAATAGGCGAAAATTTGTTGTTATCATTTCCCCAATTTTTTTCACTACAGTTGGGGGGGTATGGGGCCGGGGGGGGATCAAAACCATTTTGCGAGTTAGTTCACCCCAAGGGCTTTCAGGAAGGCCCTCAATCTCTCCTCTATCCCTACCAGGGGCGTGGCGATAACGTTTACAAGAAATGTAACAATTTGAGAAAATTTACATTTTGTCTTAACTTTTAAAACGCTCTAGCGGCTAAAGTCTTTGACCTAGGTGGGTCAAATAAATTGCGCCGGTTAGGTAATTTCAAGGCCTTTCAGGAAATGTATAATTCGCCAGCAAGGCCCCACCGGGGGCGTGGCAATAGGTGAAAAAGTGTTGCGACAATATAGGTAAATTTATATGTAATTTGCACAACGTTTACAAAAAATGTAACAATTTGAGAAAATTTACATTTTGTCTTAACCTTTAAAACGCTCTAGCGGCTAAAGTATTTGACCTAGGTGTGTCAAATGCTATGCGCCGGTTAGGTAATTTAAAGAGCTTTCAGGAAATGTATAATTCGCCCCCCAAGGCCCCACCGGGGGCGTGGCAATAGGCGAAAATTGGTTGTTATCATTTCCCCACATTTTTTCACTACAATTGGAGGGGTATGGGGCCCGGAGGGATCAAAACCATTTTGAGAGTTAGTTCACCCTTGGGGCTTTTAGGAAAGCCCTCAATCTCCCCTCTATCCCTATCAGGGGCGTGGCCATAACGTTTACAAAAAATGTAACAATTTGAGAAAATTTACATTTTGTCTTAACCTTTAAAACGCTCTAGCGGCTAAAGTATTTGACCTAGGTGGGTCAAATAAACTGCAGCGGTTAGGTAATTTCAAGGCCTTTCAGGAAATGTATAATTCGCCCCCAAGGCCCCACCGGGGGCGTGGCAATAGGCGAAAATTGGTTGTTATCATTTCCCCACATTTTTTCACTACAGTTGGGGGGGTATGGGGCCGGGGGGGGATCAAAACCATTTTGAGAGTTAGTTCACCCTTGGGGCTTTCAGGAAAGCCCTCAATCTCTCCTCTATCTTTATCAGGGGCGTGGCGATAACGTTTACAAAAAATGTAACAATTTGAAAAAATTTACATTTTGTCTTAACATTTAAAACGCTCTAGCGGCTAAAGTATTTGACCTAGGTGGGTCAAATAAATTGCACCGGTTAGGTAATTTCAAGGCCTTTCAGGAAATGTATAATTCGCTCCAAGGCCCCACCAAGGGCGTGGCAATAGGCGAAAATTGGTTGTTATCATTTCCCCACATTTTTTCACTACAGTTGGGGGGGTATGGGGCCGGGGGGGGATCAAAACCATTTTGCGAGTTAGTTCACCCTTGGGGCTTTCAGGAAAGCCCTCAATCTCCCCTCTATCCCTACCAGGGGCGTGGCGATAACGTTTACAAAAAATGTAACAATTTGAGAAAAATTACATTTTGTCTTAACCTTTAAAACGCTCTAGCGGCTAAAGTAATCGACCTGGGTAGGTCAAATAAATTCCGCCGGTTAGGTAACTTCAAGAGCTTTCAGAAAATAAGTAATTTGCCTCCAAGGCCCTCCCGGGGGCGTGGCCATAGGCGAAAATTGGTTGTTATCATTTCTTCATATTTTTTCACTACAGTTGGGGGGGTATGGGGCCGGGAGGGTTCAAAACCATTTTGCGAGTTAGTTCACCCTTGGGGCTTTCAGGAAAGCCCTCAATCTCCCCTCTGTCCCCACCAGGGGCGTGGCGATAACGTTTACAAAAAATGTAACAATTTGAGAAATTTTACATTTTGTCTTAACCTTTAAAACGCTCTAGCGGCTAAAGTATTTGACCTAGGTGGGTCAAATAAATTGCACCGGTTAGGTAATTTCAAGGCCTTTCAGGAAATGTATAATTCGCCCCCAAGGCCCCACCGGGGGCGTGGCAATAGGTGAAAAAGTGTTGCGACAATATAGGTAATTTTATATGTAATTTGCACAAAAACGGGAATCAAATAATAACGGTAACTATGTGATTCATGTAACTGCAGGTGTGTACGTTACATACATATATAAATCACAGATAAGAATTGAACACGTGAGTAGTTATCACAAAAACAAAGATAAGTGCAGTTTTCAAAATATCCCCCCTTTTTATTATCACAAAAACAAAGATAAGTGCAGTTTTCAAAATATCCCCCCTTTTTTTCACTACAATTGGGAGGGTATGGGGCCGATGGGGCTCAAAACCATTTTGCGAGTTAGTCCACCCTTGGGGCTTTCAGGAAAGCCCTCAATCTTCCCTCTGTCCCCACCAGGGGCGTGGCGATAACGTTTACAAAAAATGTAACAATTTGAGAAAATTTACATTTTGTCTTAACTTTGAAAGCGCTCTAGCGGCTAAAGTATTTGACCTGGGATGGTCAAATAAACTGCGCCGGTTAGGTAATTTCAAGAGCTTTCAGGAAATGTATAATTTGCCCCCCAAGGCCCCACCGGGGGCGTGGCAATAGGCGAAAATGGGTTGTTATCATTTCCCCAATTTTTCACTAAAGTTGGGAGGGTATGGGGCCCGGGGGGGATCAAAACCATTTTGCGAGTTAGCTCTCCCCAAGGGCTTTCAGAAAAGCTCTCAATCTCCCCTCTATCTCTATCAGGGGCGTGGCGATAACGTTTACAAAAAATGTAACAATTTGAGAAAATTTACATTTTGTCTTAACTTTGAAAGCGCTCTAGCGGCTAAAGTATTTGACCTGGGATGGTCAAATAAACTGCGCCGGTTAGGTAATTTCAAGAGCTTTCAGGAAATGTATAATTTGCCCCCCAAGGCCCCACCGGGGGCGTGGCAATAGGTGAAAATTGGTTGTTATCATTTCCCCAATTTTTTTCATTACAGTTAGAGGGGTATGGGGCCGGTGGGGGATCAAAACCATTTTGCAAGTTAGTTCACCCTTGGAACTTTCAGGAAAGCCCTCAATCTCTCCTCTATCCCTACCAGGGGCGTGGCGATAACGTTTACAAAAAATGTAACAATTTGAGAAAATTTACATTTTGTCTTAACTTTTAAAACGCTCTAGCGGCTAAAGTATTTGACCTAGGTGGGTCAAATAAACTGCGCCGGTTAGGTAATTTCAAGAGCTTTCAGGAAATGTATAATTCGCCCCCAAGGCCCCACAGGGGGCGTGGCAATAGGCGAAAATTGGTTGTTATCATTTCCCCACATTTTTTCACTACAGTTTGAGGGGTATGGAGCCTGGGGGGATCAAAACCATTTTGCGAGTTAGTCCACCCTTGGAGCTTTCAGGAAAGCCTTCAATCTCTCCTCTATTCTTACCAGATGCGTGGCGATAACGTTTACAAAAAATGTAACAATTTGAGAAAATTTACATTTTGTCTTAACTTTTAAAACGCTCTAGCGGCTAAAGTATTTGACATAGGTGGGTCAAATAAACTGCGCCGGTTAGGTAATTTCAAGAGCTTTCAGGAAATGTATAATTTGCCCCCCAAGGCCCCACCGGGGGCGTGGCAATAGGTGAAAAAGTGTTGCGACAATATAGGTAAATTTATATGTAATTTGCACAAAACGGGAATCAAATAATAACGGTAACTATGTGATTCATGTAACTGCAGGTGTGTGCGTTACACACATATATAAATCACTGATAAGAAATGAACAGGTGAGTAGTTATCACAAAAACAAAGATAAGTACATTCTTCACCATGTCCCCCCCTCAAAACCATTTTGAGAGTTAGTTCACCCTTGGGGCTTTCAGGAAAGCCCTCAATCTCACCTCTATCCCCACCAGGGGCGTGGCGATAACGTTTACAAAAAATGTAACAATTTGAGAAAAATTACATTTTGTCTTAACCTTTAAAACGCTCTAGCGGCTAAAGTATTTGACCTAGGTGGGTCAGATAAACTGTGTCGGTTAGGTAATTTAAAGAGCTTTCAGAAAATGTATAATTTGCATCCCAAGGCCCTACCGGGGGCGTGGCAATAAGCGAAAATTGGTTGTTATCATTTCCCCACATTTTTTCACTACAGTTGGGGGGGTATGGGGCCGTGGGGGGATCAAAACCATTTTGAGAGTTAGTTCACCCTTGGGGCTTTCAGGAAAGCCCTCAATCTCACCTCTATCCCCACCAGGGGCGTGGCGATAACGTTTACAAAAAATGTAACAATTTGAGAAAAATTACATTTTGTCTTAACCTTTAAAACGCTCTAGCGGCTAAAGTATTTGACCTAGGTGGGTCAGATAAACTGCGCCGGTTAGGTAATTTAAAGAGCTTTCAGAAAATGTATAATTTGCCCTCAAGGGGGCACACTGCAGGTGTGTGCGTTACATACATTTATAAATCACTGATAAGAAATGAACAGGTGAGTAGTTATCACAAAAACAAAGATAAGTACATTCTTCACCATGTCCCCCCTTTTGTTTCACTACAATTGGAGGGGTATGGGGCCGGGAGGGATCAAAACCATTTTGCGAGTTAGTTCACCCTTGGGGCTTTCAGGAAAGCCCTCAATCTCCCCTCTGTCCCCACCAGGGGCGTGGCGATAACGTTTACAAAAAATGTAACAATTTGAGAAAATTTACATTTTGTCTTAACTTTGAAAGCGCTCTAGCGGCTAAAGTATTTGACCTGGGTGGGTCAAATAAACTGCGGCGGTTAGGTAATTTAAAGAGCTTTCAGGAAATGTATAATTTGCCCCCCAAGGCCCCACCGGAGGCGTGGCAATAGGTGAAAAAGTGTTGCGACAATATAGGTAATTTTAAATGTAATTTGCACAAAAACGGGAATCAAATAATAACGGTAACTATGTGATTCATGTAACTGCAGGTGTGTGCGTTACATACATATATAAATCACTGATAAGAAATGAACAGGTGAGTAGTTATCACAAAAACAAAGATAAGTACATTCTTCACCATGTCCCCCCTTTTGTTTCACTACAATTGGAGGGGTATGGGGCCGGGAGGGATCAAAACCATTTTGCGAGTTAGTTCACCCTTGGGGCTTTCAGGAAAGCCCTCAATCTCCCCTCTGTCCCCACCAGGGGCGTGGCGATAACGTTTACAAAAAATGTAACAATTTGAGAAAATTTACATTTTGTCTTAACTTTTAAAACGCTCTAGCGGCTAAAGTATTTGACCTGGGTGGGTCAAATAAACTGCGCCGGTTAGGTAATTTCAAGAGCTTTCAGGAAATGTATAATTTGCCCCCCAAGGCCCCACCGGGGGCGTGGCAATAGGCGAAAATTGGTTGTTATCATTTCCCCACATTTTTTCACTACAGTTGGGGGGTATGGGGCCGGGGGGGATCAAAACCATTTTGCGAGTTAGTTCACCCTTGGGGCTTTCAGGAAAGCCCTCAATCTCCCCTCTATCCCTGTCAGGAGCGTGGCAATAGTGTTCACAAACAAATGTAGTTTTTTGAGAAAAATCACATTTTTCTTTCAAATTTAAACGCTCTAGCGGCTAAAGTATTTGACCTGGGTGGGTCAAATAAACTGCGCCGGTTAGGTAATTTCAAGAGCTTTCAGGAAATGTATAATTCACCCCCAAGGCCTCGCCGGGGGCGTGGCAATAGGCGAAATTTGGTTGTTATCATTTCCCCACATTTTTCCACTACAATTGGAGGGGTATGGGGCCGGGAGGGATCAAAACCATTTTGCAAGTTAGTCCACCCTTGGGGCTTTCAGGAAAGCCCTCAATCTTTCCTCTGTCCCCACCAGGGGCGTGGCGATAACGTTTACAAAAAAATGTAACAATTTGAGAAAATTTACATTTTGTCTTAACCTTTAAAACGCTCTAGCGGCTAAAGTATTTGACCTGGGTGAGTCAAATAAACTGCGCCGGTTAGGTAATTTCAAGAGCTTTCAGGAAATGTATAATCTGCCCCCCAAGGCCCCACCGGGGCGTGGCAATAGGTGAAAAATGGTTGCGACAATATAGGTAAGTTTTTATATGTAATTTGCACAAAAACGGGAATCAAATAATAACGGTAACTATGTGATTCATGTAACTGCAGGTGTGTGCGTTAAATACATATATAAATCACTGATAAGAAATGAACAGGTGAGTAGTTATCACAAAAACAAAGATAAGTACATTCTTCACCATGTCCCCCCTTTTGTTTCACTACAATTGGAGGGGTATGGGGCCGGGAGGGATCAAAACCATTTTGCGAGTTAGCTCACCCTTGGGGCTTTCAGGAAAGCTCTCAATCTCCCCTCTGTCCCCACCAGGGGCGTGGCGATAACGTTTACAAAAAAATGTAACAATTTGAGAAAATTTACATTTTGTCTTAACCTTTAAAACGCTCTAGCGGCTAAAGTATTTGACCTGGGTGAGTCAAATAAACTGCGCCGGTTAGGTAATTTCAAGAGCTTTCAGGAAATGTTTAACTTGCCCCCCAAGGCCCCACCGGGGGCGTGGCAATAGGCGAAAATTGGTTGTTATCATTTCCCCACATTTTTTCACTACAGTTGGGGAAGGTATGGGGCCGGGAGGGATCAAAACCATTTTGCGAGTTAGTTCACCCTTGGGGCTTTCAGGAAAGCTCTCAATCTCCCCTCTATCCCCACCAGGGGCGTGGCGATAACGTTTACAAAAAATGTAACAATTTGAAAACATTTCATTTTTCTTAACCTTTAAAACGCTCTAGCGGCTAAAGTATTTGACCTAGGTGGGTCAAGTAAATTGCGCCGGTTAGGTAATTTCAAGAGCTTTCAGGAAATGTATAATTTGCCCCCAAGGCCCCGCCGGGGGCGTGGCAATAGGTGAAAAAGTGTCGCGACAATATAGGTAAATTTACATGTAATTTGCACAAAAATGGGAATCAAATAATAACGGTAGCTATGTGATTCATATAACTGCAGGTGTGTGCGTTACATACATATATAAATCACTGATAAGAATTGAACAGGTGAGTAGTTATCACAAAAACAAAGATAAGTACATTCTTCACCATGTCCCCCCTTTTGTTTCACTACAATTGGAGGGGTATGGGGCCGGGAGGGATCAAAACCATTTTGCGAGTTAGTCCACCCTTGGGGCTTTCAAAAAGCCCTCAATCTTCCCTCTGTCCCCACCAGGGGCGTGGCGATAACGTTTACAAAAAATGTAACAATTTGAGAAAATTTACATTTTGTCTTAACTTTAAAACGCTCTAGCGGCTAAAGTATTTGACCTGGGTGGGTCAAATAAACTGCGCCGGTTAGGTAATTTCAAGAGCTTTCAGGAAATGTATAATTCGCCCCCCAAGGCCCCACCGGGGGCGTGGCAATAGGCGAAAATTGGTTGTTATCATTTCCCCACATTTTTTCACTACAATTGGAGGGGTATGGGGCCGGGAGGGATCAAAACCATTTTGCGAGTTAGTCCACCCTTGGGGCTTTCAGGAAAGCCCTCAATCTCCCCTCTGTCCCCACCAGGGGCGTGGCGATAACGTTTACAAAAAATGTAACAATTTGAGAAAATTTACATTTTGTCTTAACCTTTAAAACGCTCTAGCGGCTAAAGTATTTGACCTAGGTGGGTCAAATAAATTGCGCCGATTAGGCAATTTCAAGAGCTTTCAGGAAATGTATAATTCGCTCCCCAAGGCCCCACCGGGGGCGTGGCAATAGGCGAAAATTGGTTGTTATCATTTCCCCACATTTTTTCACTACAATTGGAGGGGTATGGGGCCGGGAGGGATCAAAACCATTTTGCGAGTTAGTTCACCCTTGGGGCTTTCAGGAAAGCTCTCAATCTCCCCTCTGTCCCCACCAGGGGCGTGGCGATAACGTTTACAAAAAATGTAACAATTTGAGAAAATTTACATTTTGTCTTAACCTTTAAAACGCTCTAGCGGCTAAAGTATTTGACCTAGGTGGGTCAAATAAACTGCGCCGGTTAGGTAATTTCAAGAGCTTTCAGGAAATGTATAATTTGCCCCCCAAGGCCCCACCGGGGGCGTGGCAATAGGCGAAAATGGGTTGTTATCACTTCCCCAATTTTTCACTACAGTTGGGAGGGTATGGGGCTCGGGCTGGATCAAGACCATTTTGCGAGTTAGTTCACCCTTGGAACTTTCAGGAAAACCCTCAATTTCTCCTCTATCCCCACCAAGGGCGTGGCGATAACGTTTACAAAAAATGTAACAATTTGAGAAAAATTACATTTTTCTTAACCTTTAAAACGCTCTAGAGGCTAAAGTATTTGACCTAGGTGGGTCAAATCAATTGCACCGGTTAGGTAATTTCAAGGGCTTTCAGGAAATGTATAATTTGCCCCCCATGGCCCCACCGTGGGCGTGGCAATAGGCGAAAATTGGTTGTTATAATTTCCCCACATTTTTTCACTACAGTTGGGGGGGTATGGGGCCGGGGGGGGATCAAAACCATTTTGAGAGTTAGTTCACCCTTGGGGCTTTCAGGAAAGCCCTCAGTCTCTCCTCTATCCTTACCAGGGGCGTGGCGATAACGTTTACAATAAATGTAACAATTTGAGAAAAATTACATTTTGTCTTAACCTTTAAAACGCTCTAGCGGCTAAAGTATTCGACCTAGGTGGGTCATATAAACTGCGCCGGTTAGGTAATTTCAAGGGCTTTCAGGAAATGTATAATTCGCCCCCAAGGCCCCACCGGGGGCGTAGCAATAGGCGAAAATTGGTTGTTATCATTTCCCCACATTTTTTCACTACAGTTGGGGGGGTATGGGGCCCGGGGGGGATCAAAACCATTTTGCGAGTTAGTTCACCCTTGGGACTTTCAGGAAAGCCCTCAATCTCCCCTCTATCCCCACCAGGGGCGTGGCGATAACGTTTACAAAAAATGTAACAATTTGAGAAAATTTACATTTTGTCTTAACATTTAAAACGCTCTAGCGGCTAAAGTATGTGACCTAGGTAGGTAAAATAAATTGCACCGGTTAGGTAATTTCAAGGCCTTTCAGGAAATGTATAATTCGCCCCCAAGGCCCCACCGGGGGCGTGGCAATAGGCGAAAATTGGTTGTTATCATTTCCCCACATTTTTTCACTACAGTTGGGGGGGTATGGGGCCTGGGGGGGATCAAAACCATTTTGCGAGTTAGTCCACCCTTGGAGCTTTCAGGAAAGCCCTCAATCTCCCCTCTATCCCCACCAGGGGCGTGGCGATAACGTTTACAAAAAATGTAACAATTTGAGAAAATTTACATTTTGTCTTAACTTTAAAACGCTCTAGCGGCTCAAGCATTTGACCTGGGTGGGTCAAATAAACTGCGCCGGTTAGGTAATTTAAAGGCCTTTCAGGAAATGTATAATTTGCCCCCCAAGGCCCCACCGGAGGCGTGGCAATAGGTGAAAAAGTGTTGCGACAATATAGGTAAATTTATATGTAATTTGCACAAAAACGGGAATCAAATAATAACGGTTACTATATGATTCATATAACTGCAGGTGTGTGCGTTACATACGTATATAAATCACTGATAAGAAATGAACAGGTGAGTAGTTATCACAAAAACAAAGATAAGTACATTCTTCACCATGTCCCCCCTTTTGTTTCACTACAATTGGAGGGGTATGGGGCCGGGAGGGATCAAAACCATTTTGCGAGTTAGTCCACCCTTGGAGCTTTCAGCAAAGCCTTCAATCTCCCCTCTATCCCTATCAGGGGCGTGGCGATAACGTTTACAAAAATGTAACAATTTGAGAAAAATTACATTTTGTCTTAACCTTTAAAACGCTCTAGCGGCTAAAGTATTTAACCTGGGTGGGTCAAATAAACTGCGCCGGTTAGGTAATTTCAAGAGCTTTCAGGAAATGTATAATTTGCCCCCCAAGGCCCCACCGGGGGCGTGGCAATAGGCGAAAATTGGTTGTTATCATTTCCCCACATTTTTTCAATCTCCCCTCTATCCCTACTAATCTCCCCTCTATCCCTACCAGGGGCGTGGCGATAACGTTTACAAAAAATGTAACAATTTGAGAAAATTTACATTTTGTCTTAACCTTTAAAACGCTCTAGCGGCTAAAGTATTTGACCTAGGTGGGTCAAATAAATTGCACCGGTTAGGTAATTTCAAGGCCTTTCAGGAAATGTATAATTCGCTCCAAGGCCCCACCGGGGGCGTGGCAATAGGCGAAAATTGGTTGTTATCATTTCCCCACATTTTTTCACTACACAGTTGGAGGGTATGGGGCCTGGGGGATCAAAACCATTTTGCGAGTTAGTTCACCCAAGGGCTTTCAGGAAAGCCCTCAATCTCCCCTCTATCCCTACCAGGGGCGTGGCGATAACGTTTACAAAAAATGTAACAATTTGAGAAAATTTACATTTTGTCTTAACTTTTAAAACGCTCTAGCGGCTAAAGTATTTGACATAGGTGGGTCAAGTAAATTGCGCTGGTTAGGTAATTTCAAGGTCTTTCAGGAAATGTATAATTCGCCCCCAAGGCCCCACCGGGGGCGTGGCAATAGGCGAAAATGGGTTGTTGTCACTTCCCCAGATTTTTTCACTACAGTTGGGGGGGTATGGGGCCGGGGGGGATCGAAACCATTTTGCGAGTTAGATCACCTCAGGAACTTTCAGGGAAGCTCTCAATCTCCCCTCTGTCCCCACCAGGGGCGTGGCGATAACGTTTACAAAAAAATGTAACAATTTGAGAAAGTTTACATTTTGTCTTAACATTTAAAACGCTCTAGCGGCTAAAGTATTTGACCTGGGTGGGTCAAATAAACTGCGCCGGTTAGGTAATTTCAAGAGCTTTCAGGAAATTTATAATTTGCCTCCCACGGCCGGTATGGGGCCGGGGGGGGATCAAAACCATTTTGAGAGTTAGTTCACCCCTGGGGCTTTCAGAAAAGCCCTCAATCTCCCCTCTATCCCCACCAGGGGCGTGGCGATAACGTTTACAAAAAATGTAACAATTTCAGAAAATTTACATTTTGTCTTAACCTTTAAAACGTTCTAGCGGCTAAAGTATTTGACCTAGGTAGGTAATTTAAAGAGCTTTCAGGAAAAGTATAATTCAACACCGGGGGCGTGGCAATAGGTGAAAATGTGTTGTTATCATTTCCCCACATTTTTTCACTACAGTTGGGGGGGTATGGGGCCGTGGGGGGATCAAAACCATTTTGAGAGTTAGTTCACCCTTGGGGCTTTCAGGAAAGCCCTCAATCTCCCCTCTATCTTCACCAGGGGCGTGGCGATAACGTTTACAAAAAATGTAACAATTTCAGAAAATTTACTTTTTGTCTTAACCTTTAAAACGTTCTAGCGGCTAAAGTATTTGACCTAGGTAGGTAAATTAAAGAGCTTTCAGGAAATGTATAATTCAACACCGGGGGCGTGGCAATAGGTGAAAAAGTGTTGCGACAATAGAGGTAAATTTATATGTAATTTGCTCAACGTTTACAAAAAATGTAACAATTTGAGAAAAATTACATTTTTTCTTTACCTTAAGAACGCTCTAGCGGCTAAAGTATTTCACCTAGGTGTGTCAAATGCTATGCGCCGGTTAGGTAATTTAAAGAGCTTTCTGGAAATGTATAATTGGCTTCCCAAAGCCCCACCGGGGGCGTGGCAATAGGCGAAAATTGGTTGTTATCATTTCCCCACATTTTTTCACTGCAATTGGAGGGGTAAGGGGCCGGGAGGGATCAAAACCATTTCGCGAGTTAGTCCACCCTTGGGGCTTTCAGGAAAGCCCTCAATCTTTCCTCTGTCCCCACCAGGGGCGTGGCGATAACGTTTACAAAAAATGTAACAATTTGAGAAAATTTACATTTTGTCTTAACTTTTAAAACGCTCTAGCGGCTAAAGTATTTGACCTGGGTGGGTCAAATAAACTGCGCCGGTTAGGTAATTTCAAGAGCTTTCAGGAAATGTATAATTTGCCCCCCAAGGCCCCACCGGGGGCGTGGCAATAGGTGAAAAAGTGTTGCGACAATATAGGTAAATTTATATGTAATTTGCACAACGTTTACAAAAAATTTAACAATTTGAGAAAAATTACATTTTTTCTTTACTTTAAGAACGCTCTAGCGACTAAAGTATTTGACCTAGGTGGGTCAAATAAATTGCACCGGTTAGGTAATTTCAAGAGCTTTCAGGAAATGTATAATTGGCTTCCCAAGGCCCCACCGGGGGCGTGGCAATAGGCGAAAATTGGTTGTTATCATTTCCCCACATTTTTTCACTGCAATTGGAGGGGTAAGAGGCCGGGAGGGATCAAAACCATTTTGCGAGTTAGTCCACCCTTGGGGCTTTCAGGAAAGCCCTCAATCTTTCCTTTGTCCCCACCAGGGGCGTGGCGATAACGTTTACAAAAAATGTAACAATTTGAGAAAATTTACATTTTGTCTTAACCTTTAAAACGCTCTAGCGGCTAAAGTATTTGACACAGGTGGGTCAGATAAACTGCGCCGGTTAGGTAATTTCAAGAGCTTTCAGGAAATGTATAATTTGCCCCCCAAGGCCCCACCGGGGGCGTGGCAATAGGTGAAAAAGTGTTGCGACAATATAGGTAATTTTATATGTAATTTGCACAAAAACGGGAATCAAATAATAACATAAACTATGTGATTCATGTAACTGCAGGTGTGTGCGTTACATACATATATAAATCACTGATAAGAAATGAACAGGTGAGTAGTTATCACAAAAACAAAGATAAGTACATTCTTCACCATGTCCCCCCTTTTGTTTCACTACAATTGGAGGGGTATGGGGCCGGGAGGGATCAAAATCATTTTGCGAGTTAGTCCACCTTTGGGGCTTTCAGGAAAGCTCTCAATCTCCCCTCTGTCCCCACCAGGGGCGTGGCGATAACGTTTACAAAAAATGTAACAATATGAGAAAAATTACATTTTGTCTTAACTTTTAAAACGCTCTAGCGGCTAAAGTATTGGACCAAGGTGGGTCAGATAAACTGCGCCGGTTAGGTAATTTCAAGAGCTTTCAGGAAATGTATAATTTGCCCCCCAAGGCCCCACCGGGGGCGTGGCAATAGGTGAAAAAGTGTTGCGACAATATAGGTAAATTTATATGTAATTTGCACAACGTTTACAAAAAATGTAACAATTTGAGAAAAATTACATTTTTTCTTAACCTTAAAAACGCTCTAGCGGCTAAAGTATTTGACCTGGGTGGGTCAAATAAACTGCGCCGGTTAGGTAATTTCAAGAGCTTTCAGGAAATGTATAATTTGCCCCCCAAGGCCCCGCCGGGGGCGTGGCAATAGGTGAAAAAGTGTTGCGACAATATAGGTAAATTTATATGTAATTTGCACAAAACGGGAATCAAATAATAACGGTAACTATGTGATTCATGTAACTGCAGGTGTGTGCGTTACACACATATATAAATCACTGATAAGAAATGAACAGGTGAGTAGTTATCACAAAAACAAAGATAAGTACATTCTTCACCATGTGCCCCCTTTTGTTTCACTACAATTGGAGGGGTATGGGGCCGGGAGGGATCAAAACCATTTTGCGAGTTAGTTCACCCTTGGGGCTTTCGGGAAAGCCCTCAATCTCCCCTCTGTCCCCACCAGGGGCGTGGCGATAACGTTTACAAAAAATGTAACAATTTGAGAAAAATTACATTTTTTCTTAACTTTAAAAACGCTCTAGCGGCTAAAGTATTTGACCTGGGTGGGTCAAATAAACTGCGCCGGTTAGGTAATTTCAAGAGCTTTCAGGAAATGTATAATTCGCTCCCAAGGCCCTACCAAGGGCGTGGCAATAGGCGAAAATTGGTTGTTATCATTTCCCCATTTTTTTTCATTACAGTTGGAGGGGTATGGGGTCGGGGGGGATCAAAACCATTTTGCGAGTTAGTTCACCCCAAGGGCTTTCAGGAAGGCCCTCAATCTCTCCTTTATCCCTACCAGGGGCGTGGCGATAACGTTTACAAAAAATGTAACAATTTGAGAAAATTTACATTTTGTCTTAACTTTTAAAACGCTCTAGCGGCTAAAGTATTTGACCTAGGTGGGTCAAATAAACTGCGCCGGTTAGGTAATTTCAAGAGCTTTCAGGAAATGTATAATTCGCCAGCAAGGCCCCACCGGGGGCGTGGCAATAGGTGAAAAAGTGTTGCGACAATATAGGTAAATTTATATGTAATTTGCACAACGTTTACAAAAAATGTAACAATTTGAGAAAAATTACATTTTGTCTTAACCTTTAAAACGCTCTAGCGGCTAAAGTATTGGACCAAGGTGGGTCAAATAAAATGCGCCGGTTAGGTAATTTCAAGAACTTTCAGGAAATGTATAATTTGCCCCCTAAGGCCCCACCGAGAGCGTGGCAATAGGCGAAAATTGGTTGTTATCATTTCCCCACATTTTTTCACTACAGTTGGGGGGTATGGGGCCGGGGGGGGATCAAAACCATTTTGAGAGTTAGTTCACCCTTGGGGCTTTCAGGAAAGCCCTCAATCTCCCCTCTATCCCTACCAGGGGCGTGGCGATAACGTTTACAAAAAATGTAACAATTTGAGAAAATTTACATTTTGTCTTAACTTTTAAAACGCTCTAGCGGCTAAAGTATTTGACCTAGGTAGGTCAAATAAACTGCACCGGTTAGGTAATTTCAAGGCCTTTCAGAAAATGTATAATTCGCCCCCAAGGCCCCACCGGGGGCGTGGCAATAGGCGAAAATTGGTTGTTATCATTTCCCCACATTTTTTCACTACAATTGGAGGGGTATGGGGCCGGGGGGAATCAAAACCATTTTGCGAGTTAGTTCACCCTTGGGGCTTTCAGGAAAGCCCTCAATCTTCCCTCTATCCCCACCAGGGGCGTGGCGATAACGTTTACAAAAAATGTAACAATTTGAGAAAATTTACATTTTGTCTTAACTTTTAAAACGCTCTAGCGGCTAAAGTATTTGACCTAGGTAGGTCAAATAAATTGCACCGGTTAGGTAATTTCAAGGCCTTTCAGGAAATTTATAATTCGCCAGCAAGGCCCCACCGGGGGCGTGGCAATAGGTGAAAAAGTGTTGTGAAAATATAGGTAAATTTATATGTAATTTGCACTACGTTTACAAAAAATGTAACAATTTGAGAAAAATTACATTTTTTCTTTACCTTAAGAACGCTCTAGCGACTAAAGTATTTGACCTAGGTGGGTCAAATAAATTGCACCGGTTAGGTTATTTCAAGAACTTTCAGGAAATGTATAATTTGCCCCCCAAGGCCCCACCGGGGGCGTGGCAATAGGCGAAAATTGGTTGTTATCATTTCCCCACATTTTTTCACTACAGTTGTGGAGGTATTGGGCCGGAAGGGATCAAAACCATTTTGCGAGTTAGTTCACCTCAAGCGTTTTCAGGAAAGCCCTCAATTTCCCCTCTATCCATACCAGGGGCGTGGCGATAACGTTTAAAAAAATGTAACAATTTGAGAAAATTTACATTTTTTCTTAACTTTTAAAACACTCTAGCGGCTAAAGTATTTGACATAGGTGGGTCAAACGAACTGCGCCGGTTAGGTAATTTCAAGAGCTTTCAGGAAATGTATAATTCGCCCCCAAGGCCCCACCGGGGGCGTGGCAATAGGCGAAAATTGGTTGTTATCATTTCCCCACATTTTTTCACTACAGTTGGGGGGGTATGGGGCCGGGGGGGATCAAAACCATTTTGCGGGTTAGTTCACCCTTGGAACTTTCAGGAAAGCCCTCAATCTCCCCTCTATCCCTATCAGGGGCGTGGCAATAACGTTTACAAAAAATGTAACAATTTAAGAAAATTTTCATTTTGTCTTAACCTTAAAAACGCTCTAGCGGCTAAAGTATTTGACCTAGGTGGGTCAAATAAATTGCACCGGTTAGGTAATTTAAAGGGCTTTCAGGAAATGTATAATTCGCCTTCAAGGCCCCACCAAGGGCGTGGCAATAGGCGAAAATTTGTTTTTATCCTTTCCCCACATTTTTTCACTACAGTTGGGGGGGTATGGGGCCGGGGGGGATCAAAACCATTTTGCGGGTTAGTTCACCCTTGGAACTTTCAGGAAAGCCTTCAATCTCCTCTCTATCCCTATCAGGGGCGTGGCGATAACGTTTAAAAAAATGTAACAATTTGAGAAAAATTACATTTTTTCTTAACCTTAAAAACGCTCTAGCGGCTAAAGTATTTGACCTAGGTGGGTCAAATAAATTGCACCGGTTAGGTAGTTTAAAGAGCTTTCAGGAAATGTATAATTCGCCCCCAAGGCCCCACCGGGGGCGTGGCAATAGGCGAAAATGGGTTGTTATCATTTCCCCAATTTTTCACTACAGTTGGGAGGGTATGGGGCCGGGGGGGATCAAAACCATTTTGCGAGTTAGTTCACCCTTGGGGCTTTCAGGAAAGCCCTCAATCTCCCCTCTATCCCTATCAGGGGCGTGGCGATAACGTTTACAAAAAATGTAACAATTTGAGAAAATTTACATTTTGTCTTAACTTTTAAAACGCTCTAGCGGCTAAAGTATTTGACATAGGTGGGTCAAGTAAACTGCGCCGGTTAGGTAATTTAAAGAGCTTTCAGAAAATGTATAATTTGCCCCCAAGGCCCCTCCGCGGGCGTGGCAATAGGCGAAAATTGGTTGTTATCATTTCCCCACATTTTTTCACTACAGTTGGGGGGGTATGGGGCCGGGGGGGATCAAAACCATTTTGCGAGTTAGTTCACCCTTGGGGCTTTCAGGAAAGCCCTCAATCTCCCCTCTATCCCTATCAGGGGCGTGGCGATAACGTTTACAAAAAATGTAACAATTTGAGAAAATTTACATTTTGTCTTAACTTTTAAAACGCTCTAGCGGCTAAAGTATTTGACCTGGGTGGGTCAAGTAAACTGCGCCGGTTAGGTAATTTCAAGAGCTTTCAGGAAATGTATAATTCGCTCCCAAGGTCTCACCGGGGGCGTGACAATAGGCGAAAATTGGTTGTTATCATTTCCCCACATTTTTTCACTACAATTGGAGGGGTATGGGGGCGTTGGGGATCAAAACCATTTTGCGAGTTAGTTCACCCTTGGGGCTTTCAGGAAAGCTCTCAATCTCCCCTCTGTCCCCACCAGGGGCGTGGCGATAACGTTTACAAAAAATGTTACAATTTGAGAAAATTTACATTTTGTCTTAACTTTTAAAACGGTCTAGCGGCTAAAGTATTTGACCTGGATTTGTCAAATAAACTGCGCCGGTTAAGTAATTTCAAGAGCTTTCAGGAAATGTATAATTGGCTTCCCAAGGCCCCACCGGGGACGTGGCAATAGGCGAAAATTGGTTGTTATCATTTCCCCACATTTTTTCACTACAATTGGAGGGGTATGGGGCCGGGAGGGATCAAAACCATTTTGCGAGTTAGTCCACCCTTGGGGCTTTCAGGAAAGCCCTCAATCTTTCCTCTGTCCCTACCAGGGGCGTGGCGATAACGTTTACAAAAAATGTAACAATTTGAGAA
Organism: Bactrocera tryoni; assembly: GCF_016617805.1. Lineage (NCBI taxonomy): Eukaryota > Metazoa > Arthropoda > Insecta > Diptera > Tephritidae > Bactrocera > Bactrocera tryoni. The sequence continues at coordinate 73,024,590 of NC_052503.1, forward strand.
AATTTACATTTTGTCTTAACCTTTAAAACGCTATAGCGGCTAAAGTATTTGACCTAAATGGGTCAGATAAACTGCGCCGGTTAGGTAATTTCAAGGCCTTTCAGGAAATGTATAATTCGCCAGCAAGGCCCCACCGGGGGCGTGGCAATAGGTGAAAAAGTGTTGCGACAATATAGGTAAATTTATATGTAATTTGCACAACGTTTACAAAAAATGTAACAATTTGAGAAAATTTACATTTTGTCTTAACCTTTAAAACGCTCTAGCGGCTAAAGTATTTGACCTAGGTGTGTCAAATGCTATGCGCCGGTTAGGTAATTTAAAGAGCTTTCAGGAAATGTATAATTCGGCCCCAAGGCCCCACCGGGGGCGTGGCAATAGGTGAAAAAGTGTTGCGACAATATAGGTAAATTTATATGTAATTTGCACAAAAACGGGAATCAAATAATAACGGTAACTATGTGGTTCATGTAACTGCAGGTGTGTGCGTTACATACATATATAAATCACTGATAAGAAATGAACAGGTGAGTAGTTGTCACAAAAACAAAGATAAGTACATTCTTCACCATGTCCCCCCTTCTGTTTCACTACAATTGGAGGGGTATGAGGCCGGGAGGGATCAAAACCATTTTGAGAGTTAGTTCACCCTTGGTGCTTTCAGGAAAGCCCTCAATCTCTCCTCTATCCTTACCAGAGGCGTGGCGATAACGTTTACAAAAAATGTAACAATTTGAGAAAAATAACATTTTGTCTTAACTTTTAAAACGCTCTGGCGGCTAAAGTATTTAACCTGGGTGGGTCACATAAACTGCGCCGGTTAGGTAATTTCAAGAGCTTTCAGGAAATGTATAATTTGCCCCCCAAGGCCCCACCGGGGGCGTGGCAATAGGCGAAAATTGGTTGTTATCATTGCCCCCCAAGGCCCCACCGGGGGCGTGGCAATAGGCGAAAATTGGTTGTTATCATTTCCCCACATTTTTTCACTACAATTGGAGGGGTATGGGGCCCGGAGGGATCAAAACCATTTTGCGAGTTAGTCCACCCTTGGTGCTTTCAGGAAAGCCCTCAATCTCTCCTCTATCCTTACCAGAGGCGTGGCGATAACGTTTACAAAAAATGTAACAATTTGAGAAAAATAACATTTTGTCTTAACTTTTAAAACGCTCTAGCGGCTAAAGTATTTGACCTAGGTGGGTCAAATAAACTGCGCCGGTTAGGTAATTTCAAGGCCTTTCAGGAAATGTATAATTCGCCTTCAAGGCATCACCGGGGGCGTGGCAATAGGTGAAAAAGTGTTGCGACAATATAGATAAATTTATATGTAATTTGCACAACGTTTACAAAAAATTTAACAATTTGAGAAAAATTACATTTTGTCTTAACCTTTAAAACGCTCTAGCGGCTAAAGTATTTGACCTAGGTGGGTCAGATAAACTGCCGCGGTTAGGAAATTTCAAGAGCTTTCAGTAAATGTATAATTTGCCCCCCCAAGGCCCCACCGGAGGCGTGGCAATAGGCGAAAATTGGTTGTTATCATTTCCCCATTTTTTTTCATTACAGTTGGAGGGGTATGGGGCCGGGGGGGGATCAAAACCATTTTGCGAGTTAGCTCACCCTTGGGACTTTCAGGGAAGCCCTCAATCTTCCCTCTATCCCTATCAGGGGCGTGGCGATAACGTTTACAAAAAATGTAACAATTTGAGAAAATTTACATTTTGTCTTAACTTTTAAAACGCTCTAGCGGCTAAGGTATTTGACCTAGGTGGGCAAAGTAAAATGCGCCGGTTAGGTAATTTCAAGAGCTTTCAAGAAATGTATAATTTGCCCCCAAGGCCCCACCGGGGGCGTGGCAATAGGCGAAAATGGGTTGTTATCATTTCCCCAATTTTTCACTACAGTTGGGAGGGTATGGGGCCCGGGGGGGGATCAAAACCATTTTGAGAGTTAGTTCACCCTTGGGGCTTTCAGAAAAGCCCTCAATCTCTCCTCTATCCCCACCAGGGGCGTGGCGATAACGTTTACAAAAAATGTAACATAATGAGAAAAATTACATTTTGTCTTAACTTTTAAAACGCTCTAGCGGCTAAAGTATTGGACCAAGGTGGGTCAAATAAACTGCGCCGGTTAGGTAATTTAAAGAGCTTTCAGGAAATGTATAATTCGCCCCCAAGGCCCCACCGGGGGCGTGGCAATAGGCGAAAATTGGTTGTTGTCATTTCCCCACATTTTTTCACTACAGTTGGGGGCGTATGGGACCGCGGGGGGATCAAAACCATTTTGCGAGTTAGCTCACCTTTGGGGCTTTCAGGAAAGCTCTCAATCTTCCGTCTATCCCCACCAGGGGCGTGGCGATAACGTTTACAAAAAATGTAACAATTTGAGAAAATTTACATTTTGTCTTAACCTTTAAAACGCTCTAGCGGCTAAAGTATTTGACCTAGGTGGGTCAAATAAACTGCGCCGGTTAGGTAATTTAAAGAGCTTTCAGGAAATGTATAATTTGCCCCCCAAGGCCCCACCGGGGGCGTGGCAATAGGCGAAAATTTGTTGTTGTCATTTCCCCACTTTTTTCACTACAGTTGGAGGGGTATGGGGGCGGAGGGGATCAAAACCATTTAACGAGTTAGCTCACCTTTGGGGCTTTCAGGAAAGCTCTCAATCTTCCCTCCATCCCTATCAGGGGCGTGGCGATAACGTTTACAAAAAATGTACCAATTTCAGAAAAATTACATTTTTTCTTATTTTTAAAAACGCTCTAGCGGCTAAAGTATTTAACCTGGGTGGGTCAAATAAACTGCGCCGGTTAGGTAATTTCAAGAGCTTTCAGGAAATGTATAATTCGCCCCCCAAGGCCCCACCGGGGGCGTGGCAATAGGCGAAAATTGGTTGTTATCATTTCCCCACATTTTTTCACTACAGTTGGGGGGGGTATGGGGCCGGGGGGGGGATCAAAACCATTTTGAGAGTTAGTTCACCCTTGGGGCTTTCAGGAAAGCCCTCAATCTCACCTCTATCCCCACCAGGGGCGTGGCGATAACGTTTACAAAAAATGTAACAATTTGAGAAAAATTACATTTTGTCTTAACCTTTAAAACGCTCTAGCGGCTAAAGTATTGGACCAAGGTGGGTCTGATAAACTGCGCCGGTTAGGTAATTTCAAGAGCTTTCAGGAAATGTATAATTCGCCAGCAAGGCCCCACCGGGGGCGTGGCAATAGGTGAAAAAGTGTTGCGACAATATAGGTAAATTTATATGTAATTTGCACAACGTTTACAAAAAATGTAACAATTTGAGAAAAATTACATTTTGTCTTAACCTTTAAAACGCTCTAGCGGCTAAAGTATTGGACCAAGGTGGGTCAAATGCGCCGGTTAGGTAATTTCAAGAACTTTCAGGAAATGTATAATTTGCCCCCTAAGGCCCCACCGAGGGCGTGGCAATAGGTGAAAAAGTGTTGCGACAATATAGGTAATTTTATATGTAATTTGCACAAAAACGGGAATCAAATAATAACGGTAACTATGTGATTCATGTAACTGCAGGTGTGTGCGTTACATACATATATAAATCACTGATAAGAAATGAACAGGTGAGTAGTTATCACAAAAACAAAGATAAGTACATTCTTCACCATGTCCCCCCTTTTGTTTCACTACAATTGGAGGGGTATGGGGCCGGGAGGGATCAAAACCATTTTGCGAGTTAGCTCACCCTTGGGGCTTTCAGGAAAGCTCTCAATCTCCCCTCTGTCCCCACCAGGGGCGTGGCGATAACGTTTACAAAAAATGTAACAATTTGAGAAAATTTACATTTTGTCTTAACATTTAAAACGCTCTAGCGGCTAAAGTATTTGACCTAGGTAGGTCAGATAAATCGCGCCGGTTAGGTAATTTCAAGAGCTTTCAGGAAATGTATAATTTGCCCCCCAAGGCCCCACCGGGGGCGTGGCAATAGGTGAAAAAGTGTTGCGACAATATAGGTAAATTTATATGTAATTTGCACAACGTTTACAAAAAATGTAACAATTTGAGAAAAATTACATTTTTTCTTTACCTTAAGAACGCTCTAGCGGCTAAAGTATTTGACCTAGGTGTGTCAAATGCTATGCGCCGGTTAGGTAATTTAAAGAGCTTTCAGGAAATGTATAATTCGCCCCCAAGGCCCCACCGGGGGCGTGGCAATAGGCGAAAATTGGTTGTTATCATTTCCCCACATTTTTTCACTACAATTGGAGGAGTATGGGGCCGGGGGGATCAAAACCATTTTGCGAATTAGTTCACCCTTGGGGCTTTCAGGAATGCCCTCAATCTCCCCTCTATCCATACCAGGGGCGTGGCGATAACGTTTACAAAAAATGTAACAATTTGAGAAAATTTACATTTTGTCTTAACCTTTAAAACGCTCTAGCGGCTAAAGTATTTGACCTAGGTGGGTCAGATAAACTGCGCCGGTTAGGTAATTTCAAGAGCTTTCAGGAAATGTATAATTTGCCCCCAAGGCCCCACCGGGGGCGTGGCAATAGGTGAAAAAGTGTTGCGACAATATAGGTAAATTTATATGTAATTTGCACAACGTTTACAAAAAATGTAACAATTTGAGAAAATTTACATTTTGTCTTAACTTTTAAAACGCTCTAGCGGCTAAAGTATTTGACCTAGGTGGGTCAGATAAACTGCGCCGGTTAGGTAATTTCAAGAGCTTTCAGGAAATGTATAATTTGCCCCCCAAGGCCCCACCGGGGGCGTGGCAATAGGCGAAAATTGGTTGTTATCATTTCCCCACATTTTTTCACTACAGTTGGGGGGGTATGGGGCCGGGGGGGGATCAAAACCATTTTGAGAGTTAGTTCACCCTTGGGGCTTTCAGGAAAGCCCTCAATCTCACCTCTATCCCCACCAGGGGCGTGGCGATAACGTTTACAAAAAATGTAACAATTTGAGAAAATTTACATTTTGTCTTAACTTTTAAAACGCTCTAGCGGCTAAAGTATTTGACCTGGGTGAGTCAAATAAACTGCGCCGGTTAGGTAATTTCAAGAGCTTTCAGGAAATGTTTAACTTGCCCCCCAAGGCCCCACCGGGGGCGTGGCAATAGGCGAAAATGGGTTGTTGTCATTTCCCCACATTTTTTCACTACAGTTGGGGGGTATGGGGCCGGGGGGGGGATCAAAACCATTTTGAGAGTTAGTTCACCCTTGGGGCTTTCAGGAAAGCCCTCAATCTCTCCTCTATCCCCACCAGGGGCGTGGCGATAACGTTTACAAAAAATGTAACAATATGAGAAAAATTACATTTTGTCTTAACTTTTAAAACGCTCTAGCGGCTAAAGTATTTGACCTAGGTAGGTCAAATAAATTGCACCGGTTAGGTAATTTAAAGAGCTTTCAGGAAATGTATAATTCGCCCCCAAGGCCCCACCGGGGGCGTGGCAATAGGCGAAAATTGGTTGTTATCATTTCCCCACATTTTTTCACTACAGTTGGAGGGTATGGGGCCGGGGGGGGGATCAAAACCATTTTGAGAGTTAGCTCACCCTTGGGGCTTTCCGGAAAGCCTTCAATCTCTAATCTGTCCCCACCAGGGGCGTGGCGATAACGTTTACAAAAAATGTAACAATATGAGAAAAATTACATTTTGTCTTAACTTTTAAAACGCTCTAGCGGCTAAAGTATTTGACATAGGTGGGTCAGATAAACTGCGCCGGTTAGGTAATTTCAAGAGCTTTCAGGAAATGTATAATTCGCCCCCAAGGCCCCACCGGGGGCGTGGCAATAGGCGAAAATTGGTTGTTATCATTTCCCCACAATTTTTCACTACAGTGTGTATCAGAACCATTTTGAGAGTTAGTTCACCTAAAGGGCTTTCAGGGGAGCCCTCAATTCCCCCTCTATCCCTACCAGGGGCGTTGCAATAACGTTTACAAAAAATGTAACAATTTGAGAAAATTTACATTTTGTCTTAACTTTTAAAACGCTCTAGCGGCTAAAGTATTTGACATAGGTGGGTCAGATAAACTGCGCCGGTTAGGTAATTTCAAGGCCTTTCAGGAAATGTATAATTCGCCCCCAAGGCCCCACCGGGGGCGTGGCAATAGGCGAAAATTGGTTGTTATCATTTCCCCACATTTTTTCACTACAATTGGAGGAGTATGGGGCCGGGGGGATCAAAACCATTTTGCGAATTAGCTCACTCTTGGGGCTTTCAGGAAAGCCCTCAATCTCCCCTCTATCCCTACCAGGGGCGTGGCGATAACGTTTACAAAAAATGTAACAATTTGAGAAAATTTACATTTTGTCTTAACTTTTAAAACGCTCTAGCGGCTAAAGTATTTGACATAGGTGGGTCAGATAAACTGCGCCGGTTAGGTAATTTCAAGGCCTTTCAGGAAATGTATAATTCGCCAGCAAGGCCCCACCGGGGGCGTGGCAATAGGTGAAAAAGTGTTGTGAAAATATAGGTAAATTTATATGTAATTTGCACAACGTTTACAAAAAATGTAACAATTTGAGAAAAATTACATTTTTTCTTTACCTTAAGAACGCTCTAGCGACTAAAGTATTTGACCTAGGTGTGTCAAATGCTATGCGCCGGTTAGGTAATTTAAAGAGCTTTCAGGAAATGTATAATTCGTATACATAATGTAACATAATGAGAAAAATTACATTTTGTCTTAACTTTTAAAACGCTCTAGCGGCTAAAGTATTTGACATAGGTGGGTCAGATAAACTGCGCCGGTTAGGTAATTTCAAGAGCTTTCAGGAAATGTATAATTCGCCAGCAAGGCCCCACCGGGGGCGTGGCAATAGGTGAAAAAGTGTTGCGACAATATAGGTAAATTTATATGTAATTTGCACAACGTTTACAAAAAATGTAACAATTTGAGAAAAATTACATTTTTTCTTTACCTTAAGAACGCTCTAGCGACTAAAGTATTTGACCTAGGTGTGTCAAATGCTATGCGCCGGTTAAGTAATTTAAAGAGCTTTCAGGAAATGTATAATTCGCCCCCAAGGCCCCACCGGGGGCGTGGCAATAGGCGAAAATTGGTTGTTGTCATTTCCCCACATTTTTTCACTACAGTTGGGGAAGGTATGGGGCCGGGGGGGGGATCAAAACCATTTTGAGAGTTAGTTCACCCTTGGGGCTTTCAGGAAAGCCCTCACCTTCACCTCTATCCCTATCAGGGGCGTGGCCATAACGTTTACAAAAAAATGTAACAATTTGAGAAAAATTACATTTTGTCTTAACTTTTAAAACGCTCTAGCGGCTAAAGTATTTAACCTGGGTGGGTCAAACAAACTGCGCCGGTTAGGTAATTTCAAGAGCTTTCAGGAAATGTTTAACTTCCCCCCCAAGGCCCCACCGGGGGCGTGGCAATAGGCGAAAATTGGTTGTTGTCATTTCCCCACATTTTTTCACTACAGTTGGGGAAGGTATGGGGCCGGGGGGGGGATCAAAACCATTTTGAGAGTTAGTTCACCCTTGGGGCTTTCAGGAAAGCCCTCACCTTCACCTCTATCCCTATCAGGGGCGTGGCCATAACGTTTACAAAAAAATGTAACAATTTGAGAAAAATTACATTTTGTCTTAACCTTTAAAACGCTCTAGCGGCTAAAGTATTTGACCTAGGTGGGTCAGATAAACTGCGCCGGTTAGGTAATTTCAAGGCCTTTCAGGAAATGTATAATTCGCCCCCAAGGCCCCACCGGGGGCGTGGCAATAGGTGAAAAAGTGTTGCGACAATATAGGTAAATTTATATGTAATTTGCACAACGTTTACAAAAAATGTAACAATTTGAGAAAAATTACATTTTGTCTTAACCTTTAAAACGCTCTAGCGGCTAAAGTATTTGACCTAGGTGGGTCAGATAAACTGCGCCGGTTAGGTAATTTCAAGAGCTTTCAGGAAATGTATAATTTGCCCCCAAGGCCCCACCGGGGGCGTGGCAATAGGTGAAAAAGTGTTGCGACAATATAGGTAATTTTATATGTAATTTGCACAAAAACGGGAATCAAATAATAACGGTAACTATGTGATTCATGTAACTGCAGGTGTGTGCGTTACATACATATATAAATCACTGATAAGAAATGAACAGGTGAGTAGTTATCACAAAAACAAAGATAAGTACATTCTTCACCATGTCCCCCCTTTTGTTTCACTACAATTGGAGGGGTATGGGGCCGGGAGGGATCAAAACCATTTTGCGAGTTAGTCCACCCTTGGGGCTTTCAGGAAAGCCCTCAATCTTTCCTCTGTCCCCACCAGGGGCGTGGCGATAACGTTTACAAAAAGTGTAACAATTTGAGAAAATTTACATTTTGTCTTAACTTTAAAACGCTCTAGCGGCTAAAGCATTTGACCTGGGTGGGTCAAATAAACTGCGCCGGTTAGGTAATTTCAAGAGCTTTCAGGAAATGTATAATTTGCCCCCCAAGGCCCCACCGGGGGCGTGGCAATAGGTGAAAAAGTGTTGCGACAATATAGGTAATTTTATATGTAATTTGCACAAAAACGGGAATCAAATAATAACGGTAACTATGTGATTCATGTAACTGCAGGTGTGTGCGTTACATACATATATAAATCACTGATAAGAAATGAACAGGTGAGTAGTTATCACAAAAACAAAGATAAGTACATTCTTCACCATGTCCCCCCTTTTGTTTCACTACAATTGGAGGGGTATGGGGCCGGGAGGGATCAAAACCATTTTGCGAGTTAGTCCACCCTTGGGGCTTTCAGGAAAGCCCTCAATCTTCCCTCTGTCCCCACCAGGGGCGTGGCGATAACGTTTACAAAAAATGTAACAATTTGAGAAAAATTACATTTTTTCTTTACCTTAAGAACGCTCTAGCGCCTAAAGTATTTGACCTGAGATGGTCAAATAAACTGCGCCGGTAAGGTAATTTCAAGAGCTTTCAGGAAATGTATAATTTGCCCCCCCAAGGCCCCACCGGGGGCGTGGCAATAGGTGAAAAAGTGTTGCGACAATATAGGTAACAATTTGAGAAAAATTACATTTTGTCTTAACCTTTAAAACGCTCTAGCGGCTAAAGTATTCGACCTAGGTGGGTCATATAAACTGCGCCGGTTAGGTAATTTCAAGGGCTTTCAGGAAATGTATAATTCGCCCCCAAGGCCCCACCGGGGGCGTGGCAATAGGCGAAAATTGGTTGTTATCATTTCCCCACATTTTTTCACTACAGTTGGGGGGGTATGGGGCCGTGGGGGGATCAAAACCATTTTGAGAGTTAGTTCACCCTTGGGGCTTTCAGGAAAGCCTTCAATCTCACCTCTGTCCCCACCAGGGGCGTGGCGATAACGTTTACAAAAAATGTAACAATTTGAGAAAAATTACATTTTGTCTTAACCTTTAAAACGCTCTAGCGGCTAAAGTATTCGACCTAGGTGGGTCATATAAACTGCGCCGGTTAGGTAATTTCAAGGGCTTTCAGGAAATGTATAATTCGCCCCCCAAGGCCCCACCGGGGTCGTGGCAATAGGCGAAAATTGGTTGTTATCATTTCCCCCCTTTTGTTTCACTACAATTGGAGGGGTATGGGGCCGGGAGGGATCAAAACCATTTTGAGAGTTAGTTCACCCTTGGGGCTTTCAGGAAAGCCCTCAATCTCACCTCTATCCCTACCAGGGGCGTGGCGATAACGTTTACAAGAAATGTAACAATTTGAGAAAATTTACATTTTGTCTTAACTTTTAAAACGCTCTAGCGGCTAAAGTCTTTGACCTAGGTGGGTCAAATAAATTGCGCCGGTTAGGTAATTTCAAGAGCTTTCCGGAAATGTATAACTTGCCGCCCAAGGCCCCACCGGGGCGTGGCAATAGGCGAAAATAGGTTGTTATCATTTCCCCATATTTTTTCACTACAGTTGGGTTGGTATGGGGCCGTGGGGGGATCAAAACTATTTTGAAAGTTAAATCACCTCAAGGGCTTTCAGGAAAGCCCTCAATCTCTCCTCTATCCCTACCAGGGGCGTGGCAATAACGTTTACAAGAAATGTAACAATTTGAGAAAATTTACATTTTGTCTTAACCTTTAAAACGCTCTAGCGGCTAAAGTATTTGACCTAGGTGGGTCAAATAAATTGCGCCGGTTAGGTAATTTCAAGAGCTTTCCGGAAATGTATAACTTGCCGCCCAAGGATCTACCAAGGGCGTGGCAAAAGGCGAAAATTGGTTGTTGTCATTTCCTCAATTTTTTCATTTCAACTAATCTCCCCTCTATCCCTACCAGA